>NW_022637567.1:0-1105 GCF_010015895.1 Lontra canadensis | reverse complement strand
AGAGAGCTGAAATTCGAACCAATCTAGCTAATGCAAGGTCTCCTGCCGTGGGCATGTCAGGCTCTGCAGGGGCCTCTTCTTACACTGCCACCAACCCCCGCAGCTACTCCAGCTGACCACCTCACCATAGGTCTGAGGAGCTGAGGCCTGGGGCTGTGATGGTGGACGCTGCTTCTGCCTGGGCCAAGAGGCAGGGAGCCAGGGGTGGTGGGGACCCTGGGTACTGCACCAAGAAGATGGCTCGGCCCCAGATTCCTGGGCCCTCCAGGCGAAGGAGGCCAGGGCCCGGGTACTTAGATGCTGGTGGCAGGCCACTGGACCACAGGGGGCAGGTTTATGTGGCCTGGAGGCCTTGAGGGGCGTCCAGTGGGTCATGGCTGCTCCAACTGGGGCTCTGAGCAGCTCGAGGCCTGCAAGGGACAGAATCAGAAGAATCAAAGGTCAGAGAGCCCAGCCTGGCATGCTGCTCCCATCAGCTGGGGAGACCCACACTTGGCCAGCTCCCAGGCCAGGGAGGGAACTGCAGTGACTCCTGGTGTTTCTCCCTGGCCTGGGCACCTGGGACCCACCCAGACTGTGTCACACAGGCTTGGGAGACCCCTCTTCTGTTGATGTTCCTCCTCAAACCACACAGAAAATCAACAAGTTCACATTGACACTTGCCCCCCTGTTTCTCAGCTAGCAACTGAGACTATGAGCAGAGTCACTGTCCAATGTCATCCAGAAACTAAGGTTTAGAGATAGAGTTGGAGTTCCAGGTATCGGTCCAGTCCTCAGCTTTCCATGGCCCCATCCTGTCATGTGAGTCTGTGTGTGTGTGTGTGTGTGTGTGTGTGTGTTTGCATGTGATGCTAGGGGTGTGGGGAGCCCCTTCCAGGCTCTGGGTGAATGCAGCTCTACAAAGAAAGATCCGGAAGAGGACCCATGAGTAGAAACCCTAGAACCACAAACTTGACAAACTTCTCAAGGACACTCCAGATGGACAAACACAGGTGTGGCAAGGTCATGCAGCCTTGAGATCTTTAAAGACTCGATTTAAGAAATGTGGGACAACATCCCCAACCAGGGATACTCAGGCCTATTGCCTACATTCCTGTTCAGTGGA
>NW_022637566.1:0-1105 GCF_010015895.1 Lontra canadensis | reverse complement strand
AAATACCCGGCACCTTGATTCAGGGCAGCCAGAGCAAGCGTCTGTAATGGGAGAGGACTGGACTTCTGCTCAGATGATGCGACAGCTCCACAGGTTGCTGCTTCCGGTTTGGTCTTCTCCATGCCTTTTCCAGATACTTCATTCTGGACACAATGCCCCTTTCTTCTTCTTAAGCTGAGTCCACTCCTTACAAGGAACACCACCACTGCAGTGCACACCAGGATCTCCCAGCAAAACCCAGAGACTCGTGGCACGTGTGGCAAACGTTCGTTTATCACCCACCCAGCAGCCCACAGCTGCTCCACGACAGCCCACAGTGGCTCCAGATCTGTGTGGGGAGACATTTGAATGGCCACGAGCTGGCTCCAAAGCGCCTTGTGGCTCTTTCTCCGATCACCAGTGTCCTCTGGGCCACTAGGAACTGCTTGGAACCCCTAGGACGGTTCCGTCTCCAGTGAAAACCAGTGCCTGGCAACAGGACCTGAAGGGACTAGGGGAGGGAGAGGTGCACCTGAGACTCCAAGGCCAATCAGTGCCAGGTAACAGGAACCCACAGTTCTTGGGGTAGGGGAGGTGAATCCCTATATTGTAGACCCGAAACAAATACAACCCTACAGATCAATTTATGGGAATTAAAATTCTAAAAGATAAAAAAAAAATAAAAATCAAACTAGACATCCAAAGGAGAAAGATAACAAATATCCCAACACTTAGAAAGTAACATTCGAGATGATCAAAGGGAAAAGATAAAATCTCAATGCATAGAATTGAAGGAAAATGAAAATACAGCATATTAAACTTTGTGGGACAGAGCTAAAACAATGGGCAGCAAAATTTAGAGCCCTCAATGCATACATTAGAAAGGAGGAGGAGCATCTGGGTGGCTCAGTCAGTTAGTCCAAGTCTTGATTTTGGCTCGGGTCATGATCAACCGCGGGGCTGTGAGATTGAACCTGCATTGTGCTGGTGCTGTGCATGGAGGCTGCTTAATAATCTCTCTCTCTCTCTCTCTGCACCCCTTACCTGTCTCTTTCTCTCTCTCTCCCTATCTCTCTCTCTCTCCCTGTCTAAAAGCCAAAGGAGTCTCAAAACAATAAGCTCTCAG
>NW_022637565.1:0-1106 GCF_010015895.1 Lontra canadensis | reverse complement strand
CAATGGGAAAATAAAACAACAAAAACAAAAATAAAAACCACGAAAACGAAACAAAAACAAAAACAAAAACAAAACAAAAAAACAAAACACAAAAACCCTTTACGTTGCTCTTACAAACATATGTGAAGAGATAGATAAATATTAGATAGATTTCTATGTGGACAAGAATATATTAGTTTAGGGGGAAATAATCCATATTATATGTTAAGTAGAACAGATTCTTATAGTAAAGGAACCCAAGAATTAATATAAATGATGTTTTGAGATCCAAGCCGAGGGGCACCTGGGTGGCTCAGTCATTAAGCATCTGCCTTCAGCTCAGGTCATGATCCCAGGGTCCTAGGATTGAGTCCCACGTTGGGTTCCCTGCTCACCTGGAAGCCTGCTTCTCCCTCTCCCGTCCCTCTCTCCCTATGTCTCTGTCAAATAAATAAATAAAGTCTTAAAAAAAAAAAAAAAGAACCAATCCTAAGGTTTCACTGGAGCCTAAAGTGTGGCAGAAATTACATCTTGCTCCTCAATATTTATTTTCTACTTCTTTATATTAGTGCAGAACTCCCCAAATTTCAGCCGTACACATGGCCACCCAAGTAGATAGCACATTTCCAGTCTCCCTTGCAGCTGGTTCAGCCATGTAATGACGTTCTGGCCAAGGGGATGAGAGTGAAAGTGATGTGTGGAATTCGCCTCTGTCCCCTTAGAGCTGAAATGAGAAAGGGGTCTGTAAGCCAGCTACGACCATATGGACAACAGACTCTCGTGTATTGGTTCTCCAACCTTCTGCACGTTGGAACCACCTGGAGAAACTATATAAAATACTGATGCCTGGCTCTCTCTCCTATAGGCTTTGATTTAATGGGTCCTAGGGGATGGTGGAGCAATAAGATATAAGGAAAGGGATACTCAGTGACCTGATAGAGCTGAGCTGCTTACTCCTCTGAAATACTATTAGGCAATCGAATTGAAAAATTAAATAACCACAGCTCCAAGACAGAACCCACACAAAAAAAGCCATGTTGATTACATACGGCTTTCATAGTCACAAACAATCCGTGTTGGTTAAACTACTGTTGTTTAACCTCAGTGAAAGCAGCTGAACAAATGTT
>NW_022637564.1:0-1106 GCF_010015895.1 Lontra canadensis | reverse complement strand
TTTTTTTTTTTTTCTTTTTCACTGACTTATCTTTCTGAATTCACTCACTAGAAGGATTCATTAGGAAGGCTGGCATTCAGTTACTTAAAGTTGCTGTCCCTGGAAATTCTTCCCATTGGAGGCTCAAAAGGATCCTAAAAACTACCAAACTCCTTCTCACCATTTCTCAGGATCCTCCCCGTCCTCACCCTGTGTATCCCTCCATCTAGCTCTTCTACTGGATCCTTTCTCATATCCTTTAGTAAACTGGTAAACACAAGTAGGTTAGTCTCTGAGTTCTGTGAGCTGCTTTAGGAACCTAATGACACCTGAGGAGGGAATCATGGAACCCCGTGTCTGCAGCTGGTTGAGGAAAGGGGCTCCTTCTCTGCGCCCTTCACTCCCATTAGACAATGACACTCCTGATGGGCTAGTCCTTCTCAAGCTAGGGTCTCCATGCCACACTGTAGAGCCACAGGCAGCTGCTCTGGAGGATGAAGTGTGGACACAAAGCCACTAAGAGCAGGCCCAGAGCCAGGAGGCTGTGCCCCTGAGGAAACTCCATCTTGAAAGTACTTGGTGTCCTCCACACAGCTGGTCAGGGAACACCACTTGGCTACTGTGCACTGGAGCTTCTCCATCCCCGGGTGGTTCCTTGTGCCCAGTGTCTGGGACAGTGTGGACATCTCCTCCACAATGTGCAAGGACAGCAGTCTCCTCCCTAAACAACACATGGGATGGATATAGACCCATATTGGAGGCCTTCCCTTAACAAAGCTAAAGTCATTTTTCTTTCTTGTCACAAACTTTAAATATTCCTTCAAAGTCCCAGAGTGATGACAAAAATAATGTGATAAACTTTCTATACATTCCATAAGAATGTATGTGAAAATAAAAATAAAAATAAAATAAAAGTGAAAGTGAATCTGAGAAGAAAGAAGGAACCACTATGAAAAGACTGGCATCTCTGGCAGGTGCATCATGTGTGCATGATGGTACAGCAGGAGAGGAAGTGATGATATCCCGGGTAAGGATCTGACCCATGTGTCATGGTCAGGTCCACTCTGGAGGGCGACCACGGGGCTACACCCCCCAGGGAGCTGGCTTAGGCTTTTGTTCTACTGCAT
>NW_022637563.1:0-1106 GCF_010015895.1 Lontra canadensis | reverse complement strand
TGTGTTCTTCCTCTCCTGTATGTAGTCACCGTTATAGTCACCTTCCATCTCCTCTATGCTGTGTATTATTTATTTTAAATAAAAGTACTTGTTTTCCCCTGAACACGTCATGAGCATGAAGTACATTCCCAATGCCGTGCCGCCACACCCCAGAACCTCGCTGCAGGATATCTCCTTCCCCAAAGGAGACCCTGAGCCCAAGCCCTCCCTGCCCATTGTTCCCCAGCCGGGCCCCTCCCAACCCCGGAGCTGCTTTCTCTTGCTGTTCCTGCACGTGTTCTGGAGGTTTCTGGAAGTGGAATCCCTCCACAGGTGTCTTTGTGTCTGCACCGATTGTCAAAGGGCACTCGTTTGGCTTCTCTGTTGGACCTAGAATTGCCCTTATTGGATGTTGAAACGCCCAATGGATTACAGAGGAGATGTCATCCTAGGGACCCCTTTAGGAATTCTGGGCACCATCTTGGGGCCAAGGCCCCTGTTCCTGCTGGGACACCACAGTCGGTCCCCAGACAGGACATGGCTGTTTCCTCCTGTGGCCCACACAGAAACAAGGGAAATGCAGAAAGCTGAAAGACACACTGCAGAGGGTAAAAGCATCGCTCACAACCCTAGGCCAGAGGAAGGTTTCCCATGGGTCTGCTCCAATCCATGCTCCAAGTCACTGGGTCCCACAGAGACCAAACACGTGCAAGTTCAAGGGGGAGGACAGGTACCCAGGGAGTATGTGTCAGGAGATGCAGGAGCTGCCGGGGAAGGACTCAGGCAAAGGAAGCCCTGGGGAGGCAGTGCTGGTCCCCCTCCGACTGGCAGGTGTCTGGTCTGGAGACCAGCAGCCCTGGGGAGAACGTGGGGAAGCAGACGTCCAATGCAGGTCCCCTGGAGAGAAGGGGGACAGGCACCCCTGTCTAGGACAACAGTGAGCGGCACCCAGCCCAGGCCACAGGGGCACCTATCACCTAGCAGGGCTCAGCCCGTGACTCACCCCCAGAAACTCTGGCTCGGTTTGTCACAGAGGTGTTTTCAGTAGTAGTTGGCACAGCAGTGGTGGAGACAGCAGGCAATGGAACAATGTTCATGCCCAAGGAGATGGATGGGATCCTCATCCC
>NW_022637562.1:0-1107 GCF_010015895.1 Lontra canadensis | reverse complement strand
TTTGCAAATATCTTCTCCCATTCTGTCAGTTGTCTTTTGGTTTTGTTAACTGTTTCCTTTGCTGTGCAAAAGCTTTTGATCTTGATAAAATCCCAATAGTTCATTTTTGCCCTTGCTTCCCTTGCCTTTGGCGATGTTCCTACGAAGATGTTGCTGCGGCTGAGGTCAAAGAGGTTGCTGCCTGTGTTCTCCTCAAGGATGTTGATGGATTCCTTTCTCACATTGAGGTCCTTCATCCATTTTGAGTCTATTTTCGTGTGTGGTGTAAGGAAATGATCCAATTTCATTTTTCTGCATGTGGCTGTCCAATTTTCCCAACACCATTTATTGAAGAGGCTGTCTTTTTTCCATTGGACATTCTTTCCTGCTTTGTCGAAGATTAGTTGACCATAGAGTTGAGGGTCTAGTTCTGGGCTCTCTATTCTGTTCCATTGATCTATGTGTCTGTTTTTGTGCCAGTACCATGCTGTCTTGATGATGACAGCTTTGTAATAGAGCTTGAAGTCCGGAATTGTGATGCCACCAACTCTGGCTTTCTTTTTCAATATTCCTTTGGCTATTCGCGGTCTTTTCTGGTTCCATATAAATTTTAGGATTATTTGTTCCATTTCTTTGAAAAAAATGGATGGTACTTTGATAGGAATTGCATTAAATGTGTAGATTGCTTTAGGTAGCATAGACATTTTCACAATATTTATTCTTCCAATCCAGGAGCATGGAACATTTTTCCATTTCTTTGTGTCTTCCTCAATTTCTTTCATGAGTACTTTATAGTTTTCTGTGTATAGATTCTTAGTCTCTTTGGTTAGGTTTATTCCTAGGTATCTTATAGTTTTGGGTGCAATTGTAAATGGGATGGACTCCTTAATTTCTCTTTCTTCTGTCTTGGTGTAGAGAAATGCGACTGATTTCTGTGCATTGATTTTATATCCTGACACATTACTGAATTCCTGTACAATTTCTAGCAGTTTTGGAGTGGAGTCTTTTGGGTTTTCCACATATAGTATCATATCATCTGCGAAGAGTGATAGTTTGACTTCTTCTTTGCCGATTTGGATGCCTTTAATTTCTTTTTGTTGTCTGATTGCTGAGGCTAGGACTTCTAGT
>NW_022637561.1:0-1107 GCF_010015895.1 Lontra canadensis | reverse complement strand
TTCTTAAAGGAGACTGCTACTCCCAATTCATGCCTTAGGTGCTACAATAATGAAAGGCTTATTTATTTATTTTCATTTATTTGTAAAAGATATTTGTTTTTGAGAGACAGAGCATGAATGGGGGGGAAGGGGAGAAGGGGAAGCAGGTTCCCCACTGAGCAGGGATTCCCGATGTGGGGCTCGATCCCAGGACCCCGAGATCATGACCTGAGCCCAAGGCAGATGCTTAACCGACTGAGCTACCTAGGTGCCCCATTTTTTTGTATTTTTAAGTAATCTCTACACCCAATGTGGGGATTGAACTTACCACCCTGAGATCAAGAGTCACACACTGTACCTACTGAGCCAGCCAAGCGCCCCACCAATAGTGAGTTTTGGAGTTAAAAGATGCTTTCTGGAAACTATCAGTAATAACAAGTAAGTTTTGCTCAAACATGCTAGCAGAAAGATTAATTTTTGGACCTAAAAATTATCTTATGAAATTGTCATATGGAGAGGCAAAACTGCAGAAAGAATTATTACAGAGGCAGACAAACCATAAAAGACCCAATCTCAAAAAACAGACTGAGGGTTGCTGGGGGGAGGGGGGTCGGGAGAGGGTGGTGGGGATACGGACACTGGGGAGTGTACGTGCCATGGTGAGTGCTGTGAAATGTGTAAACCTGGCGATTCACAGACCTGTACCCCTGGGGATAAAAATACATTATATGTTTATTAAAAAATTTAAAAATTAATTAAAAGAATTTTTAAAACTAGAATTATTATAGAGGCAGTTATGGGACATCTGGATGACTCGGTCGTTAAAGTGTCTCCCTCTCCTACTCCCCCTGCTCGTGTTCCCTCTCTCGCTGTGTCTCCCTCTGTCAAATAAACAAATAAAATCTTAAAAAAAATTATTATAGAGGCAGTTAATAAAATTGTCCTTCTGAATTTTTAAGTTTATTTTTTCATTCTAAATATTCATATTTGAAACTAATTTTGTGCTCATTTTAAAAAGATTTTATTTATATACGTGTGTGTGTGTATACATATATATATTTTTTATTTATTTGACAGGGAGAGAGAGAGCACAAGTAGGCAGAAAGGTAGGCAGAGAGAGAAGGAGAA
>NW_022637560.1:0-1107 GCF_010015895.1 Lontra canadensis | reverse complement strand
TTCTTAAAGGAGACTGCTACTCCCAATTCATGCCTTAGGTGCTACAATAATGAAAGGCTTATTTATTTATTTTCATTTATTTGTAAAAGATATTTGTTTTTGAGAGACAGAGCATGAATGGGGGGGAAGGGGAGAAGGGGAAGCAGGTTCCCCACTGAGCAGGGATTCCCGATGTGGGGCTCGATCCCAGGACCCCGAGATCATGACCTGAGCCCAAGGCAGATGCTTAACCGACTGAGCTACCTAGGTGCCCCATTTTTTTGTATTTTTAAGTAATCTCTACACCCAATGTGGGGATTGAACTTACCACCCTGAGATCAAGAGTCACACACTGTACCTACTGAGCCAGCCAAGCGCCCCACCAATAGTGAGTTTTGGAGTTAAAAGATGCTTTCTGGAAACTATCAGTAATAACAAGTAAGTTTTGCTCAAACATGCTAGCAGAAAGATTAATTTTTGGACCTAAAAATTATCTTATGAAATTGTCATATGGAGAGGCAAAACTGCAGAAAGAATTATTACAGAGGCAGACAAACCATAAAAGACCCAATCTCAAAAAACAGACTGAGGGTTGCTGGGGGGAGGGGGGTCGGGAGAGGGTGGTGGGGATACGGACACTGGGGAGTGTACGTGCCATGGTGAGTGCTGTGAAATGTGTAAACCTGGCGATTCACAGACCTGTACCCCTGGGGATAAAAATACATTATATGTTTATTAAAAAATTTAAAAATTAATTAAAAGAATTTTTAAAACTAGAATTATTATAGAGGCAGTTATGGGACATCTGGATGACTCGGTCGTTAAAGTGTCTCCCTCTCCTACTCCCCCTGCTCGTGTTCCCTCTCTCGCTGTGTCTCCCTCTGTCAAATAAACAAATAAAATCTTAAAAAAAATTATTATAGAGGCAGTTAATAAAATTGTCCTTCTGAATTTTTAAGTTTATTTTTTCATTCTAAATATTCATATTTGAAACTAATTTTGTGCTCATTTTAAAAAGATTTTATTTATATACGTGTGTGTGTGTATACATATATATATTTTTTATTTATTTGACAGGGAGAGAGAGAGCACAAGTAGGCAGAAAGGTAGGCAGAGAGAGAAGGAGAA
>NW_022637559.1:0-1108 GCF_010015895.1 Lontra canadensis | reverse complement strand
CCACAGAGTTGAGGGTCTATTTCTGGGCTCTCTATTTTGTTCCATTGGTCTATGTGTCTGTTTTTGTGCCAGTACCATGCTGTCTTGGTGATCACAGCTTTATAGTAAAGCTTGAAATCAGGCAACGTGATGCCCCCAGTTTTGTTTTTCTTTTTCAACATTTCCTTAGCAATTCAGGGTCTTTTCCGGTCCCATACAAATTTTAGAATTGTTTATTTCAGCACTCTGAAGAATGTTGGTGGAATTTTGATCAGGATGGCATTGAAAGTATAGATTACTCTGGGCACTACAGACATTTTAACAATGTTTATTCTTCCAATCCATGAGCATGGAATGTTTTTCCATCTTTTTTTTTAATTTTATTTTTTATAAACATATATATTTTTTTTTCCACCAGGGGTACAGGTCTGTGAATCTCCACGTTTACACACTTCACAGCACTCACCATAGCACATACCCTACCCAATGTCCATAACGCCCCCCTCCCAACCCCCCTCCCGACAGCAACCCTCAGTTTGTTTTGTGAGATTAAGAGTCACTTATGGTTTGTCTCCCTCCCAATCCCAACTTGTTTCATTTACTCTTCTCCTACCACATTAACCCCCCATGTTGCATCTCCTCTCCCTCATATCAGGGAGATCATATGATAGTTGTCTTTCTCTGATTGACTTATTTCACTAAGCATGATACCCTCTAGTTCCATCCACGTTGTCACAAATGGCAAGATTTCATTTCTTTTGATGGCTGCATAGTATTCCATTGTATATATATACCACATCTTCTTTATCCATTCGTCTGTTGATGGACATCTAGGTTCTTTCCATAGTTTGGCTATTGTAGACATTGCTGCTATAAACATTCGGGTGCACGTGCCCCTTCGGATCACTACGTTTGTATCTTTAGGGTAAATACCCAGCAGTGCAATTGCTGGGTCATAGGGTAGTTCTATTTTCAACATTTTGAGGAACCTCCATGCTGTTTTCCAGAGTGGTTGCACCAGCTTGCATTCCCACCAACAGTGTAGGAGGGTTCCCCTTTCTCCGCATCCTCGCCAGCATCTGTCATTTCCGGACTTGTTAATTTTAGCCATTCTGACTGGTGTGAGGTG
>NW_022637558.1:447-1108 GCF_010015895.1 Lontra canadensis | reverse complement strand
CCAGTTCATACTGTAGAGTTTGTGATTTCTTCTTTTATCTCACTTCAGTTGATAATTTGTTCTAAAAGAGAAAGAAAGCATTGAACTAAGTTTTTACTTGGTTCTTTAATAAATCTTTCTGATATACATGATTTCATAATTCTGTCAGTATTTTCAAGTCTTCTTCTAGTAAGTAGTCCTTTGTTTTCTAGATAGTTAATTGAGAAGCTAATAATTGTTTCGACTTTAACTCCTTCTACATTTTTGATCCTGTCTTGTAGTTCTCTTTTGGCTGATCTAGCAAATGTAAAGATTACAGCTCTATTTACCTCTTCATAGTTTTTTAGAAGGAAGTGCAGTCTTCCTATAAGTGTTGTACTTTTACCTGTACCTGCTCCAGCAAGCACAAGAATTGAATCTTTGTTGGAGTGAACAATCTCTTTTTGCTCTTCATCTCACTTAACTCCAACCATCTCTATAGAGGAAAGAGAGTCTCTCTAGCCCTAGAAGAAGCTATATAAGCTAAGCAAGAATCTTTTCCCCTAGAGGAGGTAAGTAGTATATGAGAATTCACAACAGCAACTAAGTCTCAGTTTCTCCCTCTAGCATCTTGAATAGTTTCTAGAAAGATGTGAGGTTCCTTTGGTTCATCTTTTTGAACCATAAAAGTAGAGAGTCTTGC
>NW_022637558.1:0-347 GCF_010015895.1 Lontra canadensis | reverse complement strand
AAGCAGACATTATCTCCTTCTTCATTTCACCTTGTAAAGTATTGTCTTCCTTCTTTTCTGATAGTTTTCATTAACTGAATAATCTCTGTTTCTTTACTTTTCTTTAGGTAGATTAGATACTCTACTCAACCTCAATTGTCTAGAGAAGATAGTTTTCCTGGAACTGAGACAACTTCTCCCTTTTCTATATGCTCTCTGTGTCTCGCAAAATATCACTTGAATTCTTCTCAGTCAACAGGATTGGGAAAGATATATCTAAATGAATCAACATTTAGAAAGAAAACACATCTAAGAGAGTCTATAACTTCTCTACAGACATCAGAAGACTTAAATATTCTGTAAAAACA
>NW_022637557.1:0-1108 GCF_010015895.1 Lontra canadensis | reverse complement strand
TCTGCTCTAACCTTGATTATTTCTCTTCTTATGTGTGGAGTTGGTTTGATTTGTTGTTGGTTCTCCAGTTCTTTAAGGTGTAGAGACAGCTTGTGTATTCTGTTTTTTTCCATTTTTTTGAGGGAGGCTTGGATGGCTATGTATTTCCCCCTTAGGACCGCCTTTGCTCTATCCCATAGGGTTTGGACTGAAGTGTCTTCATTCTCATTGGTTTCCGTGAATTGTTTCTGTTCTTCTTTGATCTCCTGGTTGATCCAAGCATTCTTAAGCAAGGTGGTTTTTAGCTTCCAGGTGTTTGAGTTCCTTCCAAGCTTTTCCTTGTGATTGAGCTCCAGTTTCAAAGCACTGTGATCTGAGAATATGCAGGGAATAATATCAGTCTTTTGGCATCGGTTGAGTCCTGATTTGTGACCCAGTATGTCATCTATTCTGGAGAAGGTTCCATGTGCACTTGAGAAGAATGAGTATTCTGTTGTTTTAGGGTGGAATGTTCTGTATGTATCTATGAGGTCCATCTGGTCCAATGTGTCATTCAATGCTCTTGTTTCTTTATTGATTTTCTGCTTCGATGATCTGTCTTTTTCTGAGAGAGGCATGTTAAGATCTCCTACTATTACTGTATTCATATCAATATGACTCTTTATCTTGATTAACAGTTTTCTTATGTAATTGGCTGCTCCCATATTGGGGGCATAGATATTTACAATGGTTAGATCATCTTGGTGGATAGTCCATTTAAGAATTATGTAGTGTCCTTCCGTAGCTCTGACTACAGTCTTTAGGTTAAAATCTAGTTTATCTCATATGAGAATCGCTACCATGGCCTTCTTTTGAGGCCCATTGGCATGAAAGATGCTTCTCCATCCCTTCACTTTCAGTCTGGGTGTATCTTTAGGTTCAAAATGGGTCTCTTATAGACAACATATGGATGGATCCTGTCATTTTATCCAACCTGAAACCCTGTGTCATTTTATGGGTGCATTTAGGCCATTCACACTGAGAGTGGTTATTGATAGATATGTTTTTATTGACATCATGTTACCTTTGAAGTCTTTCTTTCTGTAGATTGTCTCTATATTTCTGTTCAATGCTATTCTTAGGATTTTTC
>NW_022637556.1:583-1109 GCF_010015895.1 Lontra canadensis | reverse complement strand
TTGAGCCCCACACTGGGCTCCCCGCTCGCGGGAAGCCTGCTTCTCCCTCACGCTCTGCCTGCTGCTCCCCTCTGCTTGCGCTCACTCGCTCGCTCTCTCTGTCAAATAAATATACAAAATCTTCAAAGGAAAATAAAAATTTAAAAAGTCCCTCAAAGACATTTTGCAAGCATTGGCTTTCACCACTCTTGCACGTGTCACACATTACCTCAGAGGGACTGAGCACGTGGCTCTGAGGGATAATCTAGACGAACAACGGCGAGAGGACGCGTAGCTGGCACAGCCGCCATCAGAAAGAACTGAAACAGCTCCGGGGCGATTAGGTTATGACACAGATGCCAGGGCACTGGAGGTGGAACCTGCCCTCTCCGTCTGAGCTTCGGGGTTAAGGATGCACTCTTCCCAAACGAACATTCGTAAGTAAATACTAATAAACTCATTTCTAGTTAGGGTAATTCCGACGATTTTATAATAATATGCTGTCTAAATTATAAACCTTCGAACAATTAGCTTAAAGACCAGGAGA
>NW_022637556.1:0-573 GCF_010015895.1 Lontra canadensis | reverse complement strand
ACTTCCCACAAAATAAGAGAATATACTAAGCAATGAAAACAACCAAAAAACTTGCTGGAGTTTCAGTGATACTGAGTTGGGAAGAACTCCTTTCCTTTAGATATGACAGGAAAGACAAGTGGATGTGGTGGTTTTATAAATCGACACTTCTCCCATGACAATCCCTCCCCTTCATATGTGCTGGCCTTAGTAACTGGTTCCTAGTGAACAGAATATGGCAGAGCTGCTGTGTGATTTTTAAGGAGAGGTTAGAAAATGTGATATAGCTCCCATCTGACTTTCTTCTTCTAGGAAACCTCGCCCTTAGAATCCAGCTGTTGTGGGAAAGCCCAGGCTACCTAGTGAGTCTTCATGCAAATATGCCAGCTGAGACTGCCCTAGCTAACATCCTAACCGAAAGCCAGCCTCAACAGCCAAACATGTGCATGAACAAGGTTTCAGATGATTCTAGTTCCCAGCTTCCTGTCATCCCAGGTGACGCCAAATGAAAAAGAGGTGAGTTGGCCTTACTCAGCCTTGTCCAAAGATTTGTGAACAAGATAAATGCTGTTTTGAGCCACTAGGTTTTGAGAT
>NW_022637555.1:0-1109 GCF_010015895.1 Lontra canadensis | reverse complement strand
GAGGGAGGGGATTGGTGTCAGACTTTAAAACGTGGTTATTCTGGTAAAACCTAGGGCCAGCTGCTTTCAGCAGATTTATTGCTATGTTTTTATTGATTGGTTGGCCTTTGAATTATGAGACTTGAATGATTGGCTTCCAGAGGCAGGTTGTCATTGATCAGTTAAGATTAAACCGAGGTGGGGCACCTGAGTTTCTCAGTGGATTAAAGCCTCTGCCTTCCGCTCATGTCACAATCCCAGGGTCCTGGGATTGAGCCCCACATCAGATTCTCTCTGCTCAGCGGGGAGCCTGCTTCCTCCTCTCTCTGCCTGCCTCTCTGCCCACTTGTGATATCTGTCAAATAAGTAAAATTTAAAAAAAAAAGATTAAATTGAGGCAAGTTGTGATTGATCAAATGGGTTTAAATAGATTTAATCAAATAGGTTTAAAATAGTTTCAGATTCACTTGTTACTGGCTGTAGAAAACCCTTTTATTAGGACTTTCACTAGACTATTTTATTCCTAATAAAACCTGTTCCTAATAGGATTCCTGGTTCATAGTATTTGCTAGATTTACTTTTTTAAAAATGAAGTGAAATTCACATAACTGTTTTTAAATGGAGAGCTGACTGGCATTTAGTACATGTAATAGTTATTTTTTTTTAAGATTTTATTTATTTATTTGACAGAGAGAGAGAGCACAAGTAGGCAGAGAGGCAGGCAGAGAGAGAGAGAAGAGGAAGCAGGCTCCCTGCTGAGCAGAGAGCCCGATGTGGGGCTTGATCCCAGGACCCTGAGATCATGACCCGAGCCAAAGGCAGAGGCTTAACCCACTGAGCCACCCAGGAGCCCCTAATAGTTACTTCTTAATCTCCCACCCTACCCCTGGTAACCACCAATCTACTTTCTGTCTCTATGGATTTACCTATACAATATTCTGCTTTCTTTTACTGGGTATGTTTTCAAGGCTTATCCACATTGTGGCATGTATCAGTACGTCATTCCTTTTTATGGCTGAGTAATAGTCCATGCATCTGTATACCATAGTTCATTTAATCTTTACTTGATGGGCATTTGAATTGTTTCTTTTTGCTGCTGTGAACAATGTATCTATGAACATTCATCTACA
>NW_022637554.1:0-1110 GCF_010015895.1 Lontra canadensis | reverse complement strand
ACTGACTACCCAACAGTTACAGAAGGAGGAAGAATTCAGCAGGTTCATATATTTAAAAAATATTACTAACATATTTATTTACTAGAGAATTTCCAGGAATTTTATAATGAAAAAGGCTCAGCCGACTCCACAGATAATATTTTGGATATTGTCTACATTTCCCAGTATGATGTTTTTGAAGTTTTCGTTGGATTTGACCAGCTGGCCCCTCTGAAACAGTCCATCTGTAAACCAGGAAGAGGGGGAGTTTGAATTGATGTCAATTTCAGAATATTTAAATCTCCTTGTGCACTCTGACCCCACTGACGTTGTCAGAGTGGCACACATATTTTCTTTAGGGAGAATTACTACTTTCTAGTGATTTCCTGCTTCCTAAGTCACTGGTAAATTGACATGGGAAACTGAGAACAGGGGATTTTGAGGAGACTAGGCACTGGGCTGAGGGACTAAGTTTGTCCTTTGACACCCCCCCCACCACCCCCATCTGGTTTATCACCTCACTACAAACCTTTTAGACTCCTGAGGAAACCTGAATGCTGATAGGTCACTGATTTACAGAAAGTTAAACAACCTTCAAATGATAGAAGGACTGGAAAATGAGATTATCACCTGCCTCTTAATTAGAGATGATGGCTATGGTTATTCTGGATCAGATGTGAGTCTTGTCTTTCAGGCTTCAAGAATGTAGGTTTAAAAAATGTGTGTATTTTTTTTAAATTTTTTTTTATGAATGAGAAAAACATTTATTCCCTCTTGGTAAAAAATGTTGTTTTAAATGAGCCATCTTTGGACCTGTCACCCAGCCTGCAGGGGACTCTCATGGCTGCTCTGCATGGCTCAAATATTTGACTATCAGATACATACCTAATGTCCACGAGTACATTTGCTTTCATTGAGACCCTTGTTTGGAAATTCACATTCTGGGTATTTTGGATGAGAAATGTTTTGATTTTCAGGACCCAGGTTGAAATATCTGCCTGACAAAGAGGTGATTACTTGATGGACAATACCATGGTGACTTCACCCTTGGCCTCAAATCTGGGTGCTGGTTGTAATTTACCACTTAGCTTTTACCCTCTAATTATCAGCGAGACTTCAGAGAAAGAGTCA
>NW_022637552.1:0-1110 GCF_010015895.1 Lontra canadensis | reverse complement strand
GCAGGGATGGGTGAGGGTCATGGAGGAGAGAGAGCTAGAGAGAGGGAGGAAAGGGAGAACAGAGGATGGAGGGGTGGAGGTGGTGGGTAGAGAAGTAGAGGATGGAGGGGTGAAGGGAGGAGGGTGGAGAGGTGTTGTGTGTCAGGTGAGGGATACGGGGGGGGTGGAGATGAGAGGTAGGGGCGGAAGGTGTGGGTTGTGGGAAGGAGGGGTGGAAGGTGGAGGGGTGGCACTCCAGTGGGCCTTGTGGGGGTCTTTGCTCACGTGCAGGCCCTCTGCCGCACCCCTCCTTTCTGTCTGTTCTCTCTGAGCCCCAAGGGAGCGTCATTCTGGGGCAAGGTCAGGCGTGGTGCTGGGCACTGGCGGTCAGCAGCGGTCAGGCCAGCGGCCTCAAGCCCACAGAGCCGGCAACCCCACCGACGGCTGGGGCCACGCGGGGACGGGTCGCGGTTCTGCCAGACCAGGGACTGGGGTCCAGGGAGCTCCACCTCCCCCCAGCACCAGGCCGTGTGGGACCGCCCTCCCCCGAAGCGGGGCCCAGCACGGACTGAGCCAGCCCCACCACCACGCCTGACCTTGCCCCAGAATGACGCTCCCTTGGGGCTCAGAGAGAACAGACAGAAAGGAGGGGTGCGGCAGAGGGCCTGCACGTGAGCAAAGACCCCCACAAGGCCCACTGGAGTGCCACCCCTCCACCTTCCACCCCTCCTTCCCACAACCCACACCTTCCGCCCCTACCTCTCATCTCCACCCCCCCCGTATCCCTCACCTGACACACAACACCTCTCCACCCTCCTCCCTTCACCCCTCCATCCTCTACTTCTCTACCCACCACCTCCACCCCTCCATCCTCTGTTCTCCCTTTCCTCCCTCTCTCTAGCTCTCTCTCCTCCATGACCCTCACCCATCCCTGCACCCCACCGCTCCTTCCCTGCACTGCTTTCTCCCTCCACCCTCGCATCCCCGACCCCTGCACCCCACCTTCCATCCATCCTCCACCAGCTGTCCTTGATGCCCACCGTGTGCTGGGCCCTTTGCAGAGCAGGGGGTGGGGTACGCAGGGATGGGTGAGGGTCATGGAGGAGAGAGAGCTAGAGAGAGGGAGGAAAG
>NW_022637551.1:0-1110 GCF_010015895.1 Lontra canadensis | reverse complement strand
GCAGGGATGGGTGAGGGTCATGGAGGAGAGAGAGCTAGAGAGAGGGAGGAAAGGGAGAACAGAGGATGGAGGGGTGGAGGTGGTGGGTAGAGAAGTAGAGGATGGAGGGGTGAAGGGAGGAGGGTGGAGAGGTGTTGTGTGTCAGGTGAGGGATACGGGGGGGGTGGAGATGAGAGGTAGGGGCGGAAGGTGTGGGTTGTGGGAAGGAGGGGTGGAAGGTGGAGGGGTGGCACTCCAGTGGGCCTTGTGGGGGTCTTTGCTCACGTGCAGGCCCTCTGCCGCACCCCTCCTTTCTGTCTGTTCTCTCTGAGCCCCAAGGGAGCGTCATTCTGGGGCAAGGTCAGGCGTGGTGCTGGGCACTGGCGGTCAGCAGCGGTCAGGCCAGCGGCCTCAAGCCCACAGAGCCGGCAACCCCACCGACGGCTGGGGCCACGCGGGGACGGGTCGCGGTTCTGCCAGACCAGGGACTGGGGTCCAGGGAGCTCCACCTCCCCCCAGCACCAGGCCGTGTGGGACCGCCCTCCCCCGAAGCGGGGCCCAGCACGGACTGAGCCAGCCCCACCACCACGCCTGACCTTGCCCCAGAATGACGCTCCCTTGGGGCTCAGAGAGAACAGACAGAAAGGAGGGGTGCGGCAGAGGGCCTGCACGTGAGCAAAGACCCCCACAAGGCCCACTGGAGTGCCACCCCTCCACCTTCCACCCCTCCTTCCCACAACCCACACCTTCCGCCCCTACCTCTCATCTCCACCCCCCCCGTATCCCTCACCTGACACACAACACCTCTCCACCCTCCTCCCTTCACCCCTCCATCCTCTACTTCTCTACCCACCACCTCCACCCCTCCATCCTCTGTTCTCCCTTTCCTCCCTCTCTCTAGCTCTCTCTCCTCCATGACCCTCACCCATCCCTGCACCCCACCGCTCCTTCCCTGCACTGCTTTCTCCCTCCACCCTCGCATCCCCGACCCCTGCACCCCACCTTCCATCCATCCTCCACCAGCTGTCCTTGATGCCCACCGTGTGCTGGGCCCTTTGCAGAGCAGGGGGTGGGGTACGCAGGGATGGGTGAGGGTCATGGAGGAGAGAGAGCTAGAGAGAGGGAGGAAAG
>NW_022637550.1:0-1110 GCF_010015895.1 Lontra canadensis | reverse complement strand
TTGACACAGCTCAAAATAGCAAGGTTTCCTTCTGGAAACAGGAATTTTTGTATTTGTGGCTCAGGGATCCCCCAAATGTAGGTATTCGAGACCAGGTCTCAGTGAACAGATGCCCAACAACCTAAGCTAGGGTACAGATTAGAGCCTAGTGGCATGTCAGGTTCAATCTTCTGTCTCTGGGGCCATTGACCTGGGTGTCTGATGGGAGGTAGTTACTCAGGGTGTGTCACACTGAGCATTTTGTCCTGGGCGACCTATGAAATTGGGATAGTCTGAGGGGCCTTGCAGGTTTATTCTAACCTTGAGGTTTCCTGAAGCTCTAAGGGGCACAGCTGCCTTCTGGATGGCAGGTACAGTTCTGTGGTGTGTCTATGGAATACCCAAGTTGGAGGGATGGTGAGGCAGGACTCTGGAGACAGAAGTCTGAAAACACCAACTAGGGTTAGGATTAGGGCAGAGGGTATGGCAGGCTCCATCTGCAGAAACAGAGGTATCTGAAATTAGGGCAAGTGTGAGGTGGTAGCTAAGGCCTTTGTCTCTGGATTTTTTGTCTAGGATGGCCACAGAATGTAGGGGTGGCCTCATGGGGTCTTGGAAGATTCTCCCTCTCTGGGGATTATGCCTGGCTCCCAATAGTTTGGTGTCATTCTGGGGGAAGGGAGGAGTCCTGTTTTCTCTTTCAGGTATCCCCCCAAAACAGGGGTCCCAGAGCAGGGCTCTGGATACAGGTTCCTGCATAATCCACCTTGGGTTAGGATTTGGGCCTTGGGGCATTGCAAGCCCGATATGTGGGCTCTTGGTCCTGCTACTGTGGGGCCACATTTAAAAACGGGGCTCAGGATGGTGGTTACAATGCATGCTTCTACTCAAGGCAGACCTCAAGAGTGGGAGTGGCCTCATGGACCATGAATGATTCTCCTACCCTGAGGGTTTGACACCCATCTCAAGGTTTCCTGCCATGGGGAAGGAGGACTTCTGTTTTTGTATCAGGTTCCCCCATATGTAGGGATTTGAGATAAGGTCTGGGGACAGATGCCTGAAAACCCAGGTTGGGTAGATATGATGGCTTAGGGCCATGACAGGAATGAATGGCTGGATATGCGGGTAGCT
>NW_022637549.1:0-1111 GCF_010015895.1 Lontra canadensis | reverse complement strand
TGACCTGAGCTGAAGGCAGAGGCTTTAACCCACTGAGCCACCCAGGATAGAACTTCAGGGGGCGCCTGGGTGGCTCAGTCCAGCATCCGACTCTTGGTTTCTGCTCGAGTCATGATCTCATGGGTTGTGGGATTAAGCCCCAAAATAGAGCCCACCTTCAGACTCTGGGCTTCATGCTGGATAGAAAGTCTTCTTAAAGATTCTCTCTGTCTCTCCCTTCTCCCATTCATGCATGCTCCCCTGGCCTCTAAAATAAGTAGATAAAATCTTAAAAAAAAAAAAAAAGTAGAACTTCGGGTGGATAAGAATTGAGTTAATCCTGACCCTTGCTTCAGGAGATACTATCCTCACTCTTTCAAACATTCTCCACTTGTATTTACTTATTTGTTTATATGATCGGTTATTTTTGCAAATGTAGTAAGGACTCACAAATCTGCCATTCAAAGCAAAAGCCGGGGTTCAGACGATATCTTACATCTAACTACGGTCCCGTGCTTCTTGGCACTGAAACCCAGCCTAACGGCCATCCTGAATGCTGTGTTTGTCACACCCTTGTTTTCCCTTATATATAGTGCCATTGCAACTAGACATAGCCACAAAAACATTTTTAAAAACCTATAGTTGTTTCTAACTTTATTAAGAGGGCATACAATGCTGTAGGTAATCTTTGTGACTTTTTCTTTACTATTATCCTGCTAAGATCTACTCTTACCGTTGTCTGTCATTGTGTTCATTCATTGTGTTCTATGATAGTCCATTACTGGAATAGTCTCTGTGGCCGCCACTCTGTGCCTACTATACTTCACCTAATCTTTGCGGTAGCCCCAAAGGAGCTCTTCTTATCCCCATTCTACTTTCTGCTTTCTGCATTCTACTTTCTACTTTCTGCTTTCTGCTTCTGAGAAGTTTGAGTTTGAGGACCCATCCCACAAATACCCTGGGGCAGACACCGAAGACACCTGGGTAAGTGTGTGCAGATAATAATAAAGATATCCAAGAAAGACAGTGAGCATTTATTGAATGCTTCCCACGAGCTGGGCACACTTTGATTTCTTTTTTTTTTTTAAGATTTTATTTATTTATTTATTTGACAGAGAGAGAGAGAGAGAGA
>NW_022637548.1:0-1111 GCF_010015895.1 Lontra canadensis | reverse complement strand
TAAAAAGACAGACATAATCCCTAACATATAAATAATTGCACTGAATGTAAATTATCTGACTACACCAATGAAAAGGCAGATATTAGTAGAGTGGATTAAGAAACATGACCTGACTACCTGCTGTCTATAAGAAAATCACTTCAAGGGGCGCCTAGGTGGCTCAGTGGGTTAAAGCCTCTGCCTTTTGCTCAGGTCATGATCCCAGGGTCCTGGGCTCGAGCCCCACATTGCATCGGGCTCTCTGCTCAGCAGGGAGCCTGCTTCTCCCCCTCCCCTCTCTCTGCCTGCCTGTCTGCCTACTTGTGATCTCTATCAAATAAATAAATAAAATATTTAAAAAGAAAAGAAAAGAAAATCACTTCAAGTATATAGGCAGGCTGAGAGAGGGGAGGGGGAGAAGCAGGCTCCCTGCTGAGCAGAGAGCCCGATGCAATGTGGGGCTCGAGCCCAGGACCCTGGGATCATGACCTGAGCAAAAGGCAGAGGCTTTAACCCACTGAGCCACCTAGGCGCCCCTTGAAGTGATTTTCTTATAGACAGCAGGTAGTCAGGTCATGTTTCTTAATCCACTCTACTAATATCTGCCTTTTCATTGGTGTAGTCAGATAATTTACATTCAGTGCAATTATTTATATGTTAGGGATTATGTCTGTCTTTTTAATTTTGTTTCCTTCATTTTGATTTTTAGATATTTAAAAAATTTTTTGTAAATCAATCTGTCACTTTTCCCTATGTGTTAAGTTGGATATCATATTCAAGTAACTCACAGGAAGGCAGGAAAAAGAAAAAACTGGAAACAAGGAGAACCAATATTAAAAAAAAAACAAAACTAAAAAGACAGACATAATCCCTAACATATAAATAATTGCACTGAATGTAAATTATCTGACTACACCAATGAAAAGGCAGATATTAGTAGAGTGGATTAAGAAACATGACCTGACTACCTGCTGTCTATAAGAAAATCACTTCAAGGGGCGCCTAGGTGGCTCAGTGGGTTAAAGCCTCTGCCTTTTGCTCAGGTCATGATCCCAGGGTCCTGGGCTCGAGCCCCACATTGCATCGGGCTCTCTGCTCAGCAGGGAGCCTGCTTCTCCCCCTCCCCTCTCTC
>NW_022637547.1:0-1111 GCF_010015895.1 Lontra canadensis | reverse complement strand
TGACCTGAGCTGAAGGCAGAGGCTTTAACCCACTGAGCCACCCAGGATAGAACTTCAGGGGGCGCCTGGGTGGCTCAGTCCAGCATCCGACTCTTGGTTTCTGCTCGAGTCATGATCTCATGGGTTGTGGGATTAAGCCCCAAAATAGAGCCCACCATCAGACTCTGGGCTTCATGCTGGATAGAAAGTCTTCTTAAAGATTCTCTCTGTCTCTCCCTTCTCCCATTCATGCATGCTCCCCTGGCCTCTAAAATAAGTAGATAAAATCTTAAAAAAAAAAAAAAAGTAGAACTTCGGGTGGATAAGAATTGAGTTAATCCTGACCCTTGCTTCAGGAGACACTATCCTCACTCTTTCAAACATTCTCCACTTGTATTTACTTATTTGTTTATATGATCGGTTATTTTTGCAAATGTAGTAAGGACTCACAAATCTGCCATTCAAAGCAAAAGCCGGGGTTCAGACGATATCTTACATCTAACTACGGTCCCGTGCTTCTTGGCACTGAAACCCAGCCTAACGGCCATCCTGAATGCTGTCTTTGTCACACCCTTGTTTTCCCTTATATATAGTGCCATTGCAACTAGACATAGCCACAAAAACATTTTTAAAAACCTATAATTGTTTCTAACTTTATTAAGAGGGCATACAATGCTGTAGGTAATCTTTGTGACTTTTTCTTTACTATTATCCTGCTAAGATCTACTCTTACCGTTGTCTGTCATTGTGTTCATTCATTGTGTTCTATGATAGTCCATTACTGGAATAGTCTCTGTGGCCGCCACTCTGTGCCTACTATACTTCACCTAATCTTTGCGGTAGCCCCAAAGGAGCTCTTCTTATCCCCATTCTACTTTCTGCTTTCTGCATTCTACTTTCTACTTTCTGCTTTCTGCTTCTGAGAAGTTTGAGTTTGAGGACCCATCCCACAAATACCCTGGGGCAGACACCGAAGACACCTGGGTAAGTGTGTGCAGATAATAATAAAGATATCCAAGAAAGACAGTGAGCATTTATTGAATGCTTCCCACGAGCTGGGCACACTTTGATTTCTTTTTTTTTTTTAAGATTTTATTTATTTATTTATTTGACAGAGAGAGAGAGAGAGAGA
>NW_022637546.1:0-1111 GCF_010015895.1 Lontra canadensis | reverse complement strand
TTTTTTTGAGGTGAGTTTTTCTGACTTGCCATTCTGTCCAGAGAAGAGTAAATGAAGGAATGAACAAAATACTAAAATGGCAAGGGAAATGTACACTAAACAAATCAGAAAGGACCCAAAACTACAGAAAAGAAACAGAGAGAAAGAAAGAGAGAGAGAGAATGTAATCAGACAAGTGAGCAGAAGAGAACAATACACTGGATTCTGTGTGTGTTTTGGACTGTTTTTTTTTTTGTTTGTATGTTTGTTTTTTAGAAAACTAGATTGCAAAATTGTGAAGAAAGAAAAACATGTAAAAATAAAGTTAAATATTATGAAAGTATAGAATGTAAGTGTAAAAGTGAAAATTAAAAGACAAGAAAGAATGAAAGAGAAGAGAACACCACAAACAACAAAAAAGGAAGGAATATAGACAGGTGAACAGAACAGAGCAATACATTATCTCCTGAGTGTATCTTGGTCAGTTTGTTAGAAGAAACTACAACTCAAAATTGTAAAAGAAAGAAAAACTTATATATGCAAAAATGAAATTAAATGCATTGAAAGCATGGAATGTAACTGTAATGATGGAAATTTGCACCCCAGTGTCCATAGCAGCAATATCCACAGTAGCCCAACTGTGGAATGAGCCGAGATGTCCTCCAACAGATGAATGGATAAAGTAGATATGGTTTATATATACAATGGAATATTACTCAGCCATCAGAAATGATGAATACCTACCATTTGCATCCACATGGATGGAACTGGAGGGGATTATTCTAAGTGAAATAAGTCAATCAGAGAATGGTAATTATCACATGGTTTCACTCATATGTGGAATATAAGGAGTTGTGCAGAGGACTATAACAGAAGGGAGGGAAAACTGAATGGGAAGAAATCAGAGAGGGAGACAAATCATGACTAGACTCCAGGAAACAAACTGAGGGCTGCAGAGGAGAGGAAGGTGGGAGGATGGGACACCAGGTGATGGGTATTAAGGAGGGCACATGATGTGTGGAGCACTGGATGTTATATACAACTAATGAATCATTGAACATTATATCACAAACTAATGATGTACTATACCTTGGCTAATTGAATTTAAATTAAAAAACAAAAACAAAAAAAA
>NW_022637545.1:0-1111 GCF_010015895.1 Lontra canadensis | reverse complement strand
TAAAAAGACAGACATAATCCCTAACATATAAATAATTGCACTGAATGTAAATTATCTGACTACACCAATGAAAAGGCAGATATTAGTAGAGTGGATTAAGAAACATGACCTGACTACCTGCTGTCTATAAGAAAATCACTTCAAGGGGCGCCTAGGTGGCTCAGTGGGTTAAAGCCTCTGCCTTTTGCTCAGGTCATGATCCCAGGGTCCTGGGCTCGAGCCCCACATTGCATCGGGCTCTCTGCTCAGCAGGGAGCCTGCTTCTCCCCCTCCCCTCTCTCTGCCTGCCTGTCTGCCTACTTGTGATCTCTATCAAATAAATAAATAAAATATTTAAAAAGAAAAGAAAAGAAAATCACTTCAAGTATATAGGCAGGCTGAGAGAGGGGAGGGGGAGAAGCAGGCTCCCTGCTGAGCAGAGAGCCCGATGCAATGTGGGGCTCGAGCCCAGGACCCTGGGATCATGACCTGAGCAAAAGGCAGAGGCTTTAACCCACTGAGCCACCTAGGCGCCCCTTGAAGTGATTTTCTTATAGACAGCAGGTAGTCAGGTCATGTTTCTTAATCCACTCTACTAATATCTGCCTTTTCATTGGTGTAGTCAGATAATTTACATTCAGTGCAATTATTTATATGTTAGGGATTATGTCTGTCTTTTTAATTTTGTTTCCTTCATTTTGATTTTTAGATATTTAAAAAATTTTTTGTAAATCAATCTGTCACTTTTCCCTATGTGTTAAGTTGGATATCATATTCAAGTAACTCACAGGAAGGCAGGAAAAAGAAAAAACTGGAAACAAGGAGAACCAATATTAAAAAAAAAACAAAACTAAAAAGACAGACATAATCCCTAACATATAAATAATTGCACTGAATGTAAATTATCTGACTACACCAATGAAAAGGCAGATATTAGTAGAGTGGATTAAGAAACATGACCTGACTACCTGCTGTCTATAAGAAAATCACTTCAAGGGGCGCCTAGGTGGCTCAGTGGGTTAAAGCCTCTGCCTTTTGCTCAGGTCATGATCCCAGGGTCCTGGGCTCGAGCCCCACATTGCATCGGGCTCTCTGCTCAGCAGGGAGCCTGCTTCTCCCCCTCCCCTCTCTC
>NW_022637544.1:0-1111 GCF_010015895.1 Lontra canadensis | reverse complement strand
GGCCATGCATCAGTCTCATCACCCGCTCGGACCCCACATTCCCACCAGCCCACCACCCCCACTCTGCTGTATTTCCGCCACGTCCTTCACCCTCTGCAAGCATCTGAGAGGAATGGCACTGCCACAGTGGCAGATGGAGCTTCCGAGTGCTGCGCCCCCATGACTCTCATTCCCCTTCATCCAACCCACCTCCAAGATGTGGAAACAGCTTCATCTTTAGTGATTCAATGCTTACATAAAACACCAGGACTCATCATATCAGCAATTTAAAATTCCAGAAAAACAACTTCCAGAACCAGATGCATTTCATGGTAAATTCTACCATTCAGGGAAGGATTCATAGCAATACTTTGCCCACATTTCCAAAAAAGAGAAGAGAAAGCTGCTAAACTCATTTGCTGAGGCCAACATAACCTTAATGCAAAAATAAACGAGGACCCCCCATGAAAAGAGACTTACAGTCCAATATCCCTGATGACCATATATGCAAAAATGTTCAACAAAATACTAGCAACTCAAGTTCACCAATATGCTGAGAAGATCATATACTATGATCAAGTGGGATCTTGCAGGAATGCAATGATGGTTTACAGGTGCACATTGATCAAAGCGATACAGCACATTAACAAAACAAAGAATAAAAATGATGTGATCATCTTAAGATGCAGGGAAGCATTTGACAAACTTTAATATCCATTTGCAATCAAAATTCTCAAGAGAGTGTGTAGACCAGGAACATACCTCAACACCGAAAAGGACATATATGGGGTGCCTGGGTGGCTCAGTGGGTTAAAGGCTCTGCCTTAAGCTCAGGTCATTATCCCAGGGTCCTGGGATCGAACCCCGCATCAGGCTCTCTGCTCAGCAGGGAGCCTGCTTCCTCCTCTCTCTGCCTCTCTGCCTACTTGTGATCTCTCTCTCTCTGTGTGTCAAATAAGTAACTAAAATCTTTAAAAAAAAAAAAGGCCATATATGACAACCACACAGATTACGTCACATCTGATAGTGAAAATTTTAGCTGTTTCTATTTCCTCTAAGATCGCCTAAGTTAGGAACATGGCCTATCTTTCCTTTCCATTTTGCTGAACACAATATTGAAAATCCAAGGCAG
>NW_022637543.1:0-1112 GCF_010015895.1 Lontra canadensis | reverse complement strand
GCTATTATCACATTAACACCTATCTCAAACACATTCACACACAAATATGTATGTATAATTAAAAGTCTTCAGGGAAACATTAAAAGATTCAGCTTTAAAATCTAATTCCCAGGCTTCATTTTCATAACTTTCCCACTGGAATCACTAGCTCACTGCACTGTTCTCTGCCACAGAGCCCTGCTCTTGAACTCCCTTCTCACCTAAAGTACCTTCACAAACACTTTAAGGCAATTTAAATCATTGATTGAATCATTGTCTGGGGACCACCTTAAGTCTCACTGCCCTCATGAGCTTTGTCATAGACCAATTTTGCCCATACTCATGTCCCATTTCTTTTCTTTTTTTTTTTTTCTTTTAAGATTTTATTTATTTATTTATCTGTCAGAGAGAGGGAGAGAGAGAGCACAAGCAGGCCTAGGGGGAGAGAGAAGCAGGCTCCCGCTGAGCAAGGAGGCTGATGCAGGACTCAATCCCAGGACCCTGGGATCACGACCTGAGCCAAAGGCATGGGCCTCACTGTGCCATCCAGGGGTCTCCATTTCTTTTCTTTCATAGCAATCATCTCTTTAGCATATGGCTAAGCAACTACCATTCACCTAAATAAATTATGTAACTATTTCTTTTGTATGCCTTACTCAATGAGACTGTAAATTTCCTATAGCCAAGCACTGTGTCTTAAACATTTTCTTTCTCTCCATGATCTATTAAACTCGATCACTTCTTAATGGGTAGAAAAGAGGAGATCACTGAGAGTGGGCACAAGGGGAATGGTCCCTCTCAATTAAGAGGGTGTGTGGGTGTGTGTCTGTGTATGTACATATTTTTCCAAAATTTCCTAAACAAAATTTCCAATTTAAAATAGTCCATTCTTCTATCCCATAAATAACTGAAATTTCCTGGGAACTATACAAACTGAACATTAAAAGTAAATTTCCTAGGCTCTCTATCAAAACTAGCAAAAGTATTTTCTGAAAGCTCATGTGCCTTGATAATTGGTTCAATATGTATAATGAATCTTTTTAGAGAGTCCACGCTTTACTCTGATGAACCCAATTTCCATGGGTGAAACAATTTGATTCAGTTATCAGAAGGGATGTGGGTAAGGTAGAGAA
>NW_022637542.1:0-1112 GCF_010015895.1 Lontra canadensis | reverse complement strand
GCTATTATCACATTAACACCTATCTCAAACACATTCACACACAAATATGTATGTATAATTAAAAGTCTTCAGGGAAACATTAAAAGATTCAGCTTTAAAATCTAATTCCCAGGCTTCATTTTCATAACTTTCCCACTGGAATCACTAGCTCACTGCACTGTTCTCTGCCACAGAGCCCTGCTCTTGAACTCCCTTCTCACCTAAAGTACCTTCACAAACACTTTAAGGCAATTTAAATCATTGATTGAATCATTGTCTGGGGACCACCTTAAGTCTCACTGCCCTCATGAGCTTTGTCATAGACCAATTTTGCCCATACTCATGTCCCATTTCTTTTCTTTTTTTTTTTTTCTTTTAAGATTTTATTTATTTATTTATCTGTCAGAGAGAGGGAGAGAGAGAGCACAAGCAGGCCTAGGGGGAGAGAGAAGCAGGCTCCCGCTGAGCAAGGAGGCTGATGCAGGACTCAATCCCAGGACCCTGGGATCACGACCTGAGCCAAAGGCATGGGCCTCACTGTGCCATCCAGGGGTCTCCATTTCTTTTCTTTCATAGCAATCATCTCTTTAGCATATGGCTAAGCAACTACCATTCACCTAAATAAATTATGTAACTATTTCTTTTGTATGCCTTACTCAATGAGACTGTAAATTTCCTATAGCCAAGCACTGTGTCTTAAACATTTTCTTTCTCTCCATGATCTATTAAACTCGATCACTTCTTAATGGGTAGAAAAGAGGAGATCACTGAGAGTGGGCACAAGGGGAATGGTCCCTCTCAATTAAGAGGGTGTGTGGGTGTGTGTCTGTGTATGTACATATTTTTCCAAAATTTCCTAAACAAAATTTCCAATTTAAAATAGTCCATTCTTCTATCCCATAAATAACTGAAATTTCCTGGGAACTATACAAACTGAACATTAAAAGTAAATTTCCTAGGCTCTCTATCAAAACTAGCAAAAGTATTTTCTGAAAGCTCATGTGCCTTGATAATTGGTTCAATATGTATAATGAATCTTTTTAGAGAGTCCACGCTTTACTCTGATGAACCCAATTTCCATGGGTGAAACAATTTGATTCAGTTATCAGAAGGGATGTGGGTAAGGTAGAGAA
>NW_022637541.1:0-1113 GCF_010015895.1 Lontra canadensis | reverse complement strand
TATGTAAGATAAGGCCATAAGATCTATACCTTTTTAATTGGGTTTGTTTTATAGATAAAAAATATTTCAAAATATAGGAAACAGGTAGATGGGTGAGATTAAGAAGTTAGCGTGCAAGAAGGACATCAGTTCTTGATTTTTTACACCATCTCCAAGGCTCCTAAGACTTTGTCTCGTCATGGGGCACTGGGTGGCTCAGTCAGCTGAGCTTCTGCCTTCGGCTCAGGTCATCATCCCAGGGTCCTGGGATCGAGCCCAGAGTTGGGCTCCCTGCTCAGTGGGGAGCCTGTTTCTCCCTCTCCTTCCTGCTTGTGCTCTCTCTTGCTATCTCTCTCTCTCTCTCTTTCTCTCTCTCAAATAAATAAATAAAATCTTAAAAATAAAAAAAAGACTTTGTCTAGTTATGACCCAGCCCTGGGGCTGCAGACCCAGCTGGGGAAACTCTCCCTCTGCTCAGAGGAAGGCACTGCAAATCATTTCTGTTCATGGAGGAGCTTGGTGGGCCGCTTAGATCCTGGACATCAGAGACCATCTGAACATAATCTCAGGCAACGCCGTATGTGGAAATACAGTCTGGTGCGGACAGAGCATGCTAGAAAGGAGAAGAAAATGGGATTGGACTAAGAAGATCTTTGTTCCAACAAGGACTTTGCTCCTGACAACCTCACCTCCCTGAACAGGTGTTGAACTCCCACCAAGTCCAAGTTCACTGTGGAGCCAACACTAGCCTGGAAGGCTGCTGGGTTGTGAGAAAGAAATGAAAAGGAAGAGTGGGAAGGCATTCTGAAGGCTTTAGAAGGCAAGGTGTGTGTGGAACTTTCATGGTGTTGCTGACATCCCAGCTGGGCGGGCTGCTTCCCTCTAGGGTCCTAGAAGGCCACAAGCAAGGGTGACTTGCAGATTTGGGGATTAAATCAGAATGTGTTTGTCTTTGTGCTCACACCCAGAGGTTAAAATGAGATGATGAAATATCAGGAAAGCTGTTCACAGAGTTTTCAAATCCTTGAAAGCTTTTGTCCCTTCTTGTCTCCTCTTGCCATCGCCCAACACTTGATGTGGAGGAGAGAGAAAAACACTGCATTTTGTGCCTCTCTGCCACACAAAGGGGGCCCC
>NW_022637540.1:0-1113 GCF_010015895.1 Lontra canadensis | reverse complement strand
TATGTAAGATAAGGCCATAAGATCTATACCTTTTTAATTGGGTTTGTTTTATAGATAAAAAATATTTCAAAATATAGGAAACAGGTAGATGGGTGAGATTAAGAAGTTAGCGTGCAAGAAGGACATCAGTTCTTGATTTTTTACACCATCTCCAAGGCTCCTAAGACTTTGTCTCGTCATGGGGCACTGGGTGGCTCAGTCAGCTGAGCTTCTGCCTTCGGCTCAGGTCATCATCCCAGGGTCCTGGGATCGAGCCCAGAGTTGGGCTCCCTGCTCAGTGGGGAGCCTGTTTCTCCCTCTCCTTCCTGCTTGTGCTCTCTCTTGCTATCTCTCTCTCTCTCTCTTTCTCTCTCTCAAATAAATAAATAAAATCTTAAAAATAAAAAAAAGACTTTGTCTAGTTATGACCCAGCCCTGGGGCTGCAGACCCAGCTGGGGAAACTCTCCCTCTGCTCAGAGGAAGGCACTGCAAATCATTTCTGTTCATGGAGGAGCTTGGTGGGCCGCTTAGATCCTGGACATCAGAGACCATCTGAACATAATCTCAGGCAACGCCGTATGTGAAAATACAGTCTGGTGCGGACAGAGCATGCTAGAAAGGAGAAGAAAATGGGATTGGACTAAGAAGATCTTTGTTCCAACAAGGACTTTGCTCCTGACAACCTCACCTCCCTGAACAGGTGTTGAACTCCCACCAAGTCCAAGTTCACTGTGGAGCCAACACTAGCCTGGAAGGCTGCTGGGTTGTGAGAAAGAAATGAAAAGGAAGAGTGGGAAGGCATTCTGAAGGCTTTAGAAGGCAAGGTGTGTGTGGAACTTTCATGGTGTTGCTGACATCCCAGCTGGGCGGGCTGCTTCCCTCTAGGGTCCTAGAAGGCCACAAGCAAGGGTGACTTGCAGATTTGGGGATTAAATCAGAATGTGTTTGTCTTTGTGCTCACACCCAGAGGTTAAAATGAGATGATGAAATATCAGGAAAGCTGTTCACAGAGTTTTCAAATCCTTGAAAGCTTTTGTCCCTTCTTGTCTCCTCTTGCCATCGCCCAACACTTGATGTGGAGGAGAGAGAAAAACACTGCATTTTGTGCCTCTCTGCCACACAAAGGGGGCCCC
>NW_022637539.1:0-1113 GCF_010015895.1 Lontra canadensis | reverse complement strand
CAGTTGTGGTAGTTTATATGTCTCTAGGAATGCATCCATTTCTTCCACATTGTCAGATTTGTTGGCATAGAGTTGCTCATAATATGTTCTTATGATTGTCTGTATTTCTTTGGTGTTAGTTGTGATCTCTCCTCTTTCATTCATGATTTTATTAATTTGGGTCCTTTCTCTTTTCTTTTTGATAAGTCTGGCCAGGGGTTTATCAATCTTATTAATTCTTTCAAAGAACCAGCTCCTAGTTTCGTTGATTTCTTCTATTGTTTTTTTGGATTCTATTTCATTGATTTCTGCTCTGATCTTTATGATTTCTCTTCTCCTGCTGGGTTTAGGGTTTCTTTCTTGTTCTTTCTCCAGCTCCTTTAGGTGTAGGGTTAGGTTGTGTGCCTGAGACCTTTCTTGTTTCTTGAGAAAGGCTTGTACCGCTATATATTTTCCTCTCAGGACAGCCTTTGTTGAGCCCCACAAATTTTGTACCGTTGTATTTTCATTATCATTTGTTTCCATGAATTTTTTCAATTCTTTAATTTCCTGGTTGACCCATTCATTCTTTAGAAGGATCCTGTTTAGTCTCCATGTCTTTGGGTTCTTTCCAAATTTCCTCTTGTGATTGAGTTCTAGCTTTAGACCATTGTGGTCTGAAAATATGCAGGGAATGATCCCAATCTTTAGATACTGGTTGATACCTGATTTAGGACCGAGGATGTGATCTATTCTGGAGAATGTTCCATGTGCACTAGAGAAGAATGTGTATTCTGTTGCTTTGGGATGAAATGTTCTGAATGTATCTGTGATATCCATCTGGTCCAGAGTGTCATTTAAGGCCTTTATTTCCTTGTTGATCTTTTGCTTGGATGATCTGTCCATTTCAGTGAGGGGAGTGTTAAAGTCCCCTACTATTATTGTGTTATTGTTGATGTGTTTCTTTGATTTTGTTATTAATTGGTTTATATAAATGGCTGCTCCCACGTTAGGGGCATAGACATTTACAGTTGTTAGATCTTCTTGTTGGACAGATCCTTTGAGTATGATATAGTGTCCTTCCTCATCTCTTATTATAGTCTTTGGCTTAAAATCTAATTGATCTGATATAAGGATTGCCACTCCTGCTTTCTT
>NW_022637538.1:0-1113 GCF_010015895.1 Lontra canadensis | reverse complement strand
CAGTTGTGGTAGTTTATATGTCTCTAGGAATGCATCCATTTCTTCCACATTGTCAGATTTGTTGGCATAGAGTTGCTCATAATATGTTCTTATGATTGTCTGTATTTCTTTGGTGTTAGTTGTGATCTCTCCTCTTTCATTCATGATTTTATTAATTTGGGTCCTTTCTCTTTTCTTTTTGATAAGTCTGGCCAGGGGTTTATCAATCTTATTAATTCTTTCAAAGAACCAGCTCCTAGTTTCGTTGATTTCTTCTATTGTTTTTTTGGATTCTATTTCATTGATTTCTGCTCTGATCTTTATGATTTCTCTTCTCCTGCTGGGTTTAGGGTTTCTTTCTTGTTCTTTCTCCAGCTCCTTTAGGTGTAGGGTTAGGTTGTGTGCCTGAGACCTTTCTTGTTTCTTGAGAAAGGCTTGTACCGCTATATATTTTCCTCTCAGGACAGCCTTTGTTGAGCCCCACAAATTTTGTACCGTTGTATTTTCATTATCATTTGTTTCCATGAATTTTTTCAATTCTTTAATTTCCTGGTTGACCCATTCATTCTTTAGAAGGATCCTGTTTAGTCTCCATGTCTTTGGGTTCTTTCCAAATTTCCTCTTGTGATTGAGTTCTAGCTTTAGACCATTGTGGTCTGAAAATATGCAGGGAATGATCCCAATCTTTAGATACTGGTTGATACCTGATTTAGGACCGAGGATGTGATCTATTCTGGAGAATGTTCCATGTGCACTAGAGAAGAATGTGTATTCTGTTGCTTTGGGATGAAATGTTCTGAATGTATCTGTGATATCCATCTGGTCCAGAGTGTCATTTAAGGCCTTTATTTCCTTGTTGATCTTTTGCTTGGATGATCTGTCCATTTCAGTGAGGGGAGTGTTAAAGTCCCCTACTATTATTGTGTTATTGTTGATGTGTTTCTTTGATTTTGTTATTAATTGGTTTATATAAATGGCTGCTCCCACGTTAGGGGCATAGACATTTACAGTTGTTAGATCTTCTTGTTGGACAGATCCTTTGAGTATGATATAGTGTCCTTCCTCATCTCTTATTATAGTCTTTGGCTTAAAATCTAATTGATCTGATATAAGGATTGCCACTCCTGCTTTCTT
>NW_022637537.1:0-1113 GCF_010015895.1 Lontra canadensis | reverse complement strand
CGGCTCAGAGCCGCGCCTGCTTGAGCTCTGCTCCTCGGCCTCCCACCGCCTGGTTCCCAGAGGTCCTGCCAGAGAAGGCTGCCCGCTCCCACTCCCCACCGACCCCAGTGAGCACCTGCCTCACCCCTGCCCCAGCAGGCCCAGACCCCGGACCCGCTGCAGGCTGGTGGGGGCCTCAAAGGGTGGGTGCTGGGCTCAGAGTTCAGCTTCCTCTTCTAGTGGACATTTCCCAGAGTAGGCGATGGTTCTGATGGTAACTTGCAGGACCTCCATAGAGCTTTTGCTCCAAAAAAGGAAGAAGGAAGCTGAACCCCATGGTCATACATGTTGTGAATCTCAGACTAAAGGATAAAACTGATGTTCCCCTGGAGTCAGGGCGGTGAACATCACAGGAGGGATGTGGCTGTCGTGTTTCCATATTCATCTGACCTCGGCCCCCCACCCCGTGTTGAGGAGCATCTCTCACAGCTGATGCTCCCTGGATCCCACCGAGAATCACTGTAGAGGGAAAATCAGTGGCCCGTGTGTGGACACACTGAGGGACAGTGACCCAGCTTTGCTGAGTTCTCCCAAGCCCTCCACCCCTTCCCACTATCCCCACGGGCAGCTCCTGGGCCACGGGCTCCTTACCCTGAACCCCTGTATGGTCACAGTAGCACAACCCCCTCCATGCACTGAGTGTGAGCTGTTTAGGGGGGACCCATCGGGCCCTGACCCAGGCCTTCCCCATGGTGGGCTCATCCTTCCACAAACAGTGCATGAGCTCCTACCATGAGCCAGCCCGCTGCAGTGCGCTCTCTCTCTCTCTCTCTCTCTCTCACACACACACACACACACACACACACACAAGTGCACCCAGGGAACCCTCTGTCGTTCTCCCTGTATTAGCAGGGGAAAGGCCGTGTGCAGGAGCCACAGTAAATTCGGTGAGCAGGGTTCTGGATGAAAGAGGCGGGAGACTAAGCACCCGGGAGTGTGGTTTCCAGGTTACACCAGGAGGTCAGAACAGGTTCCTCAAGAAGGGGACTTCTGAGAAAAGACGGGAAGGAGGTGAGGAGTGACCGTGGACATCTGGGGAAATCGCTTCCCTGGTCCGGGTGACAGTCCGTGGAA
>NW_022637536.1:0-1113 GCF_010015895.1 Lontra canadensis | reverse complement strand
CAGTTGTGGTAGTTTATATGTCTCTAGGAATGCATCCATTTCTTCCACATTGTCAGATTTGTTGGCATAGAGTTGCTCATAATATGTTCTTATGATTGTCTGTATTTCTTTGGTGTTAGTTGTGATCTCTCCTCTTTCATTCATGATTTTATTAATTTGGGTCCTTTCTCTTTTCTTTTTGATAAGTCTGGCCAGGGGTTTATCAATCTTATTAATTCTTTCAAAGAACCAGCTCCTAGTTTCGTTGATTTCTTCTATTGTTTTTTTGGATTCTATTTCATTGATTTCTGCTCTGATCTTTATGATTTCTCTTCTCCTGCTGGGTTTAGGGTTTCTTTCTTGTTCTTTCTCCAGCTCCTTTAGGTGTAGGGTTAGGTTGTGTGCCTGAGACCTTTCTTGTTTCTTGAGAAAGGCTTGTACCGCTATATATTTTCCTCTCAGGACAGCCTTTGTTGAGCCCCACAAATTTTGTACCGTTGTATTTTCATTATCATTTGTTTCCATGAATTTTTTCAATTCTTTAATTTCCTGGTTGACCCATTCATTCTTTAGAAGGATCCTGTTTAGTCTCCATGTCTTTGGGTTCTTTCCAAATTTCCTCTTGTGATTGAGTTCTAGCTTTAGACCATTGTGGTCTGAAAATATGCAGGGAATGATCCCAATCTTTAGATACTGGTTGATACCTGATTTAGGACCGAGGATGTGATCTATTCTGGAGAATGTTCCATGTGCACTAGAGAAGAATGTGTATTCTGTTGCTTTGGGATGAAATGTTCTGAATGTATCTGTGATATCCATCTGGTCCAGAGTGTCATTTAAGGCCTTTATTTCCTTGTTGATCTTTTGCTTGGATGATCTGTCCATTTCAGTGAGGGGAGTGTTAAAGTCCCCTACTATTATTGTGTTATTGTTGATGTGTTTCTTTGATTTTGTTATTAATTGGTTTATATAAATGGCTGCTCCCACGTTAGGGGCATAGACATTTACAGTTGTTAGATCTTCTTGTTGGACAGATCCTTTGAGTATGATATAGTGTCCTTCCTCATCTCTTATTATAGTCTTTGGCTTAAAATCTAATTGATCTGATATAAGGATTGCCACTCCTGCTTTCTT
>NW_022637535.1:0-1113 GCF_010015895.1 Lontra canadensis | reverse complement strand
CAGTTGTGGTAGTTTATATGTCTCTAGGAATGCATCCATTTCTTCCACATTGTCAGATTTGTTGGCATAGAGTTGCTCATAATATGTTCTTATGATTGTCTGTATTTCTTTGGTGTTAGTTGTGATCTCTCCTCTTTCATTCATGATTTTATTAATTTGGGTCCTTTCTCTTTTCTTTTTGATAAGTCTGGCCAGGGGTTTATCAATCTTATTAATTCTTTCAAAGAACCAGCTCCTAGTTTCGTTGATTTCTTCTATTGTTTTTTTGGATTCTATTTCATTGATTTCTGCTCTGATCTTTATGATTTCTCTTCTCCTGCTGGGTTTAGGGTTTCTTTCTTGTTCTTTCTCCAGCTCCTTTAGGTGTAGGGTTAGGTTGTGTGCCTGAGACCTTTCTTGTTTCTTGAGAAAGGCTTGTACCGCTATATATTTTCCTCTCAGGACAGCCTTTGTTGAGCCCCACAAATTTTGTACCGTTGTATTTTCATTATCATTTGTTTCCATGAATTTTTTCAATTCTTTAATTTCCTGGTTGACCCATTCATTCTTTAGAAGGATCCTGTTTAGTCTCCATGTCTTTGGGTTCTTTCCAAATTTCCTCTTGTGATTGAGTTCTAGCTTTAGACCATTGTGGTCTGAAAATATGCAGGGAATGATCCCAATCTTTAGATACTGGTTGATACCTGATTTAGGACCGAGGATGTGATCTATTCTGGAGAATGTTCCATGTGCACTAGAGAAGAATGTGTATTCTGTTGCTTTGGGATGAAATGTTCTGAATGTATCTGTGATATCCATCTGGTCCAGAGTGTCATTTAAGGCCTTTATTTCCTTGTTGATCTTTTGCTTGGATGATCTGTCCATTTCAGTGAGGGGAGTGTTAAAGTCCCCTACTATTATTGTGTTATTGTTGATGTGTTTCTTTGATTTTGTTATTAATTGGTTTATATAAATGGCTGCTCCCACGTTAGGGGCATAGACATTTACAGTTGTTAGATCTTCTTGTTGGACAGATCCTTTGAGTATGATATAGTGTCCTTCCTCATCTCTTATTATAGTCTTTGGCTTAAAATCTAATTGATCTGATATAAGGATTGCCACTCCTGCTTTCTT
>NW_022637534.1:0-1113 GCF_010015895.1 Lontra canadensis | reverse complement strand
AGCTGATAGGATCAAGACCACTGTACTCCATGTTCTGGGGTCAAGGCGTGTGAGGCAGTGTGACCTAACTGCAATTAATGACAACTGTCTCTGGAACCTGGTTTCTTTCCTAAGGTAGAGAGTATAAATTAAAGTCTAGCCAGATTGAAATGCATCACTGCTCAACAATTACAGAAACTTGAATTCACACTTTGATTTGTCAGGAAGACAGAAATGCTTTCAACATACAATCAGCCCCATCATTCTTCCCACCAAATGGAAATACGCAGACTTATCCCGGCACCTAATGTGGGAAATCTTTTTAAACATTAAAACAGACAGTAGAACTGTATGTCATTTTTAAAAATTAAGCTGTAATATGATATTCAGGTTATGTTCTCTGAAACAAATCAATATTCCAGGCAATCAGCGATAACGCTTGCTATATACTGCCCTCTAGTGGATTCCTGTAAGAATAGTGTTCCTCAGAACCTTATTTAAAATAACCTATGCATAAGCTTTCTTTTCAGTGGGATATTAGATCTTTGACATAAACTTTAAAAATGCATTTGAAAATACTAGATTATAATCCTCAAAACTATTTTTTGAAATCACCTTGTTTTAAAATTACCTGATGCCAAGGTAAAGTACTTATTTATTTCCCCCAGAGCTTGGCTCCCCCTTAGGAGTTTGCCATAGTATTGGTTTATTTCTCTTTTGGCCCATGTTTTTAGCAGTCCCTCAGCCTACTACTACTTCTGAATTCACTCTGGGCAAAAGAGCGTTGTCTTTATACTTGTCAGAAGAAGCTCACATAGCTCCTTTAAACTGCCTTGACACTACGGGGCAAGCAACCATTTCTTCTCATTTTACAAACAAAAGTCACAAATCAATGCTAAAGTTGAGAGTAATACTGAGATGCTCCCATTTCTGGTGCCCCCGAATGTGTGAAGTTCTGATAACTGGAAAGTCACACGACTTCCAGCATACTGTGATTTGACTTGTTCCCTCAGAATTTGGTTTGAAGTGTCTGCCTTCTGCTTGGGTTGTGGTCCCAGGGCCCTAGGATGGAGCGTTGTGATTAGCAGGGAGTCTGCTTCTCCCTTTGCCCCTCTCCCCACCCCCGACCCTGCT
>NW_022637533.1:0-1114 GCF_010015895.1 Lontra canadensis | reverse complement strand
AGAGACCTGGCAGGCCAGAAAGAGCTGGCATGATATATTCAGAGTACGAAATGAGAAAAACATGAAGCCAAGAATACTATATCCAGCTAGGCTATCATTGAAAATAGAAGGAGAGATTAAAAGCTTCCAGGACAAACAAAAACTGAAAGAATTTGCAAACACCAAGCCAGCTCTACAAGAAATATTGAAAGGGGTCCTCTAAGCAAAGAGAGAGCCTAAAAGTAGTAGATCAGAAAGGAACAGAAACAAAATACCATAACAGTCACCTTACAGGCAATACAATGGCACTAAATTCATATCTCTCAATAGTTACCCTGAATGTTAATGGGCTAAATGCCCCAATCAAAAGACACAGGGTATCAGAATGGATAAAAAAACAAAACCCATCTATATGTTGCCTACAAGAAACTCATTTTAAACCCGAAGACACCTTCAGATTTAAAGTGAGGGGGTGGAAAAGAATTTACCATGCTAATGGACATCAGAAGAAAGCAGGAGTGGTAATCCTTATATCAGATCAATTAGATTTTAAGCCAAAGACTATAATAAGAGATGAGGAAGGACAGTATATCATACTCAAAGGCTCTGTCCAACAAGAAGATCTAACAATTGTAAATATCTATGCCCCTAACGTGGGAGCAGCCAACTATATAAACCAATTGATAACAAAACCAAAGAAACACATTGACAATAATACAATAATAGTAGGGGACTTTAACACTCCCCTCACTGAAATGGACAGATCATCCAAGCAAAAGATCAACAAGGAAATAAAGGCCTTAAATGACACACTGGACCAGATGGACATGACAGATATATTCAGAACATTTCATCCCAAAGCAACAGAATACACATTCTTCTCTAGTGCCCATGGAACATTCTCCAGAATAGATCACATCCTCGGTCCTAAATCAGGTCTCAACCGGTATCAAAAGATTGGGATCATTCCCTGCATATTTTCAGACCACAATGCTCTGAAGCTAGAACTCAATCACAAGAGGAAATTTGGAAAGAACCCAAATACATGGAGACTAAACAGCATCCTTCTAAAGAATGAATGGGTCAACCAGGAAATTAAAGAAGAATTGAAAAAATTCATGGAAACAAATGATAA
>NW_022637532.1:0-1114 GCF_010015895.1 Lontra canadensis | reverse complement strand
AACTGACTCTCTCTGCTTGACTTATTTCACTCAGCATAATCTCTTCCAGTCCTGTCCATGTTGCTACAAAAGTTGGGTATTCATCCTTTCTGATGGAGGCATAATACTCCATAGTGTATATGGACCACATCTTCCTTATCCATTCGTCCGTTGAAGGGCATCTTGGTTCTTTCCACAGTTTGGCAACTGTGGCCATTGATGCTATGAACATTGGGGTCCAAATGGCCCTTCTTTTCACTACATCTGTATCTTTGGGGTAAATACCCAGGAGTGCAATGGCAGGGTCATAGGGAAGCTCTATTTTTAATTTCTTGAGTCATCTCCACACTGTTCTCCAAAGAGGCTGCACCAACTTGCATTCCCACCAACAGTGTAAAAGGGTTCCCCTTTCTCCACATCCCCTCCAACACATGTTGTTTCCTGTCTTGCTAATTTTGGCCATTCTAACTGGTGTCAGGTGATATCTCAATGTGGTTTTAATTTGAATCTCCCTGATGGCTAGTGATGGTGAACATTTTTTCATGTGTCTGATAGCCATTTGTATGTCTTCATTGGAGAAGTGTCTCTTCATATCTTCTGCCCTTTTTTGATATGATTGTCTGTTTTGTGTGTGTTGAGTTTGAGGAGTTCTTTATAGATCCTGGATATCAATCTTTTGTCTGTACTGTCATTTGCAAATATCTTCTCCCATTCCGTGGGTTGCCTCTTTGTTTTGTTGACTGTTTCCTTTGCTGTGCAGAAGCTTTTGATTTTGATGAAGTCCCAAAAGTTTATTTTGGCTTTAGTTTCCTTTGCCTTTAGAGACATATCTTGAAAGAAGTTGCTGTGGCTGATATTGAAGAGATTACTGCCTATGTTCTCCTCTAGGATTCTGATGGATTCCTGTCTCACGTTGAGGTCTTTTATCCATTTTGAGTTTATCTTTGTGTATGGTGTAAGAGAATGGTCGAGTTTCATTCTTCTACATATAGCTGCCCAGTTTTCCCAGCACCATTTATTGAAGAGACTGTCTTTTTTCCACTGTATATTTTTTCCTGTTTTGTCAAAGATTAACTGACCATAGAGTTGAGGGTCCATATCTGGGCTCTCTACTCTGTTCCACTGGTCTATGTGT
>NW_022637530.1:0-1114 GCF_010015895.1 Lontra canadensis | reverse complement strand
GGAAAACTTCCAAACTCATTTTATGAGGCCAGCATCACCTTGATCCCAAAACCAGACAAGGATCCCATCAAAAAAGAGAACTACAGACCAATAACCTTGATGAACACAGATGCAAAAATTCTCACCAAAATACTTGCCAATAGGATTCAACAGTACATTAAAAGGATTATTCACCACGACCAAGTGGGATTTATTCCAGGGCTGCAAGGTTGGTTCAACATCCACAAATCAATCAATGTGATACAACACATTAATAAAAGAATGAACAAGAACCATATGATACTCTCCATAGATGCTGAAAAAGCATTTGACAAAGTACAGCATCCCTTCCTGATCAAAACTCTTCAAAGTGTAGGGATAGAGGGCACATACCTCAATAGTATCAAAGCCATCTATGAAAAACCCATCGCAAATATCATTCTCAATGGAGAAAAACTGAAAGCATTTCTGCTAAGGTCAGGAACACGGCAGGGATGTCCGTTATCACCACTGCTATTCAACATACTAGTAGAAGTCCTAGCCTCAGCAATCAGACAACAAAAAGAAATTAAAGGCATCCAATTCGGCAAAGAAGTCAAACTATCACTCTTCGCAGATGATATGATACACTATGTGGAAACCCAAAAGACTCCACTCCAAAACTGCTAGAAGTGGTACAGGAATTCAGTAAAGTGTCAGGATATAAAATCAATGCACAGAAATCAGTTGCATTTCTCTACACCAACAACAAGACAGAAGAAAGAGAAATTAAGGAGTCAATCCCATTTACAATTGCACCCCAAACTATAAGATACCTAGGAATAAACCTCACCAAAGAGACTAAGAATCTATACTCAGAAAACTATAAAGTACTCATGAAAGAAATTGAGGAAGACACAAAGAAATGGAAAAATGTTCCATGCTCCTGGATTGGAAGAATAAATATTGTGAAAATGTCTATGCTACCTAAAGCAATCTACATATTTAATGCAATTCCTATCAAAGTACCATCCATTTTTTTTCAAAGAAATGGAACAAATAATCCTAAAATTTATATGGTACCATAAAAGACCACGAATAGCCAAAGTAATATTGAAAAAGAAAGCCAAAGTTGGTGGCATCACAATTCCGGACT
>NW_022637529.1:0-1114 GCF_010015895.1 Lontra canadensis | reverse complement strand
ATTTATAATGAATTCACCAAGGATAATTTTCTTGAATATATCTACCATCCAATAAACCCACCAAATAGATTATAACATTATTCTTCTTTCACATTAAAACTTATGAACATGTTTAGTGTTTTTAATTGATATTCATCTACTTTATAATAAGGACTAGTGTGGTTTTAAAATGGAAGAAGGAAAAGAATTGACAAGTGATTTTACAATCAGAACCAACTACATGGAAAATACATAAGTAGTAGGTTTCATGGGTGTGCAACTTAGGCAGTCACACAGAGCCCCAAGCTGAGGAGAATCTCATACTTGGTTTCATGCTCTGCTGTGGTTGTCTTATAAATGTTAGTCATTTAACACAAGGCCCTACATTTTCATTTTCTACTGGGTCCTGTAAATTATGCAGCTGGGCCTTCAAGAAATGGTGTGCTTAGAGAAAGAGCACACGTACGCCTTTCTGGAGGAAAAATCTGAATCACTCTATTTTTATTCTTCTAAGGTCTTGACTTGTTCTCTTAATTTTTTTTTCCCTACAGTTTTGATTTCTTGGTTCCCTAGAGGCTAAAAGCAAAATTAATATGAATAATAACTGAGTTTAATACTTAAAATACATGGCTTAGATAAGGGAAGTTTATATAGAGGTGAATTTTCTTCTAGAGTTTTAAATATTTTTCCTCTTTTATTTTAATAAGTCATTATTCACCATTTTCTTTAGCCCATATATGGGTGTGAGGTCTAGAAGATATACTCATACAAATAGTTTCCTCTGATGTTAAAAATGGAGACTTTTGTGTGTGTGTGTCTGTGTCACGTTTTAGTTCTGTTAAAGGACTTTTGAACACCAATTTAATATTTAAACTCAGATTTATTATGTCATATCTCTGGCCATGTAGGCTTTAGAAATAATGTACTAAAATTACTTTGATCTTCAGAAACAAGAACTGTAGCTTTATCTAGACTGTAATTATTTTTACAAACTAATCTAGTCCTAGTGTTCTAAGATCAAAGGCCAGGTATGTACATGAGGTAATTTGCTATCTCCCTCAGTGGGTAGGAGAGAGAAAATTATCTGCCTGTGGTCTCAGTCTTTCAAGAATGCTGGTTTAAACACACACACACA
>NW_022637528.1:0-1114 GCF_010015895.1 Lontra canadensis | reverse complement strand
GGAAAACTTCCAAACTCATTTTATGAGGCCAGCATCACCTTGATCCCAAAACCAGACAAGGATCCCATCAAAAAAGAGAACTACAGACCAATAACCTTGATGAACACAGATGCAAAAATTCTCACCAAAATACTTGCCAATAGGATTCAACAGTACATTAAAAGGATTATTCACCACGACCAAGTGGGATTTATTCCAGGGCTGCAAGGTTGGTTCAACATCCACAAATCAATCAATGTGATACAACACATTAATAAAAGAATGAACAAGAACCATATGATACTCTCCATAGATGCTGAAAAAGCATTTGACAAAGTACAGCATCCCTTCCTGATCAAAACTCTTCAAAGTGTAGGGATAGAGGGCACATACCTCAATAGTATCAAAGCCATCTATGAAAAACCCATCGCAAATATCATTCTCAATGGAGAAAAACTGAAAGCATTTCTGCTAAGGTCAGGAACACGGCAGGGATGTCCGTTATCACCACTGCTATTCAACATACTAGTAGAAGTCCTAGCCTCAGCAATCAGACAACAAAAAGAAATTAAAGGCATCCAATTCGGCAAAGAAGTCAAACTATCACTCTTCGCAGATGATATGATACACTATGTGGAAACCCAAAAGACTCCACTCCAAAACTGCTAGAAGTGGTACAGGAATTCAGTAAAGTGTCAGGATATAAAATCAATGCACAGAAATCAGTTGCATTTCTCTACACCAACAACAAGACAGAAGAAAGAGAAATTAAGGAGTCAATCCCATTTACAATTGCACCCCAAACTATAAGATACCTAGGAATAAACCTCACCAAAGAGACTAAGAATCTATACTCAGAAAACTATAAAGTACTCATGAAAGAAATTGAGGAAGACACAAAGAAATGGAAAAATGTTCCATGCTCCTGGATTGGAAGAATAAATATTGTGAAAATGTCTATGCTACCTAAAGCAATCTACATATTTAATGCAATTCCTATCAAAGTACCATCCATTTTTTTTCAAAGAAATGGAACAAATAATCCTAAAATTTATATGGTACCATAAAAGACCACGAATAGCCAAAGTAATATTGAAAAAGAAAGCCAAAGTTGGTGGCATCACAATTCCGGACT
>NW_022637527.1:0-1114 GCF_010015895.1 Lontra canadensis | reverse complement strand
GGAAAACTTCCAAACTCATTTTATGAGGCCAGCATCACCTTGATCCCAAAACCAGACAAGGATCCCATCAAAAAAGAGAACTACAGACCAATAACCTTGATGAACACAGATGCAAAAATTCTCACCAAAATACTTGCCAATAGGATTCAACAGTACATTAAAAGGATTATTCACCACGACCAAGTGGGATTTATTCCAGGGCTGCAAGGTTGGTTCAACATCCACAAATCAATCAATGTGATACAACACATTAATAAAAGAATGAACAAGAACCATATGATACTCTCCATAGATGCTGAAAAAGCATTTGACAAAGTACAGCATCCCTTCCTGATCAAAACTCTTCAAAGTGTAGGGATAGAGGGCACATACCTCAATAGTATCAAAGCCATCTATGAAAAACCCATCGCAAATATCATTCTCAATGGAGAAAAACTGAAAGCATTTCTGCTAAGGTCAGGAACACGGCAGGGATGTCCGTTATCACCACTGCTATTCAACATACTAGTAGAAGTCCTAGCCTCAGCAATCAGACAACAAAAAGAAATTAAAGGCATCCAATTCGGCAAAGAAGTCAAACTATCACTCTTCGCAGATGATATGATACACTATGTGGAAACCCAAAAGACTCCACTCCAAAACTGCTAGAAGTGGTACAGGAATTCAGTAAAGTGTCAGGATATAAAATCAATGCACAGAAATCAGTTGCATTTCTCTACACCAACAACAAGACAGAAGAAAGAGAAATTAAGGAGTCAATCCCATTTACAATTGCACCCCAAACTATAAGATACCTAGGAATAAACCTCACCAAAGAGACTAAGAATCTATACTCAGAAAACTATAAAGTACTCATGAAAGAAATTGAGGAAGACACAAAGAAATGGAAAAATGTTCCATGCTCCTGGATTGGAAGAATAAATATTGTGAAAATGTCTATGCTACCTAAAGCAATCTACATATTTAATGCAATTCCTATCAAAGTACCATCCATTTTTTTTCAAAGAAATGGAACAAATAATCCTAAAATTTATATGGTACCATAAAAGACCACGAATAGCCAAAGTAATATTGAAAAAGAAAGCCAAAGTTGGTGGCATCACAATTCCGGACT
>NW_022637525.1:0-1114 GCF_010015895.1 Lontra canadensis | reverse complement strand
TTAAAAAAATTTAGCAGAAGAAGAGAAAAAAATTGAAAAAGAAAAAAAAATTAAATTAACTGCAAGGCTAAAGAATCATGGGGAGAAAGCCATGAGTTCCGTGCTTTGCTTTCTCCTCCTCTGGAATTCCGCTGCTCTCCTTGGTATTGAAACTGCACTCCTCGTAAGTGAACTTGGTCTTGGCTGGGTTTCTTGTTGATCTTCTGGGGGAGGGGCCTGTTTTAGTGATTCTCAAGCGTCTTTGCCCCAGGCGGAGTTGCACCGCCCTTACCAGGGGCCGGGCTGAGTAATCCGCTCGGGTTTGCTTTCGGGAGCTTTTGTTTCCTGAGCGCTTTCCGTAGAGTCCGGAGGACGGGAATGAAGATGGCGGCCTCCCAGTCTCCGGCCCAGAGGAGCCGAGAGCTCGGGGTCCCACTCCTCAGTGCGCCCTCAGGGAACAGCGTCCAATTACTCCCGTCTGCCTGGCCTCCGGCCGCGCTCTGAGCTCACCGAGCCTGCGACTGGTTCAAGGTAAGCCCGAGCTGTGAGCTCACTCCTCGGCTCCGTCTCTGTAGCCGGCTTCCTTGTTCTAATACCTGCGAACTCTGCGACACTCAGCCTCCCCCCGATCCTTCTGTGACCCTGCGGGACCTGAGGCCACACTGGCCCCGCGTGGGCTTCACCCCAGTTAAGCCTCTGGAGCGATGTCCCTCAGTGGAACAGACTTTTAAAAGTCCTGCTTTTGTGCTCCGTTGCTCCGCCGCTTGCCGGGAGCCGGCCCCTCCCCCGGGGTCTATCTTCCCATCGCTTTGGATTCACTTCTCCGCCAGTCCTACCTTTCAGAAAGTGGTTGATTTTCTGTTTCTAGAATTGCTGTTCTTCTCTTCGATCTCCCGTTGGATTTGTAGGTGTTTGCAATCTTTAGATAAGCTATCTAGCTGATCTCCTGCAATCTGAAGTAGTCTCAGCTGCTACTTCTCCGCCATCTTGACTCCTCCCCAAGAGCCTCCATTTTTTATTGCACATCATTAATAGCTTTTTAAATTTCAACTTGTTTAGATTTTAGTTCTTTTATTTCTCCAGAAAGAGCTTTTATCTCTCTGGAGAGGGGTTCTCTAATATCTTCCATGCCTTT
>NW_022637524.1:0-1115 GCF_010015895.1 Lontra canadensis | reverse complement strand
CATCAAAACATTATGTCTTACCTCACCTCTAATAATCACATTTGGGCAACCGTATATCCATTTTTATTCTCTTGCTCTTTGTTGGTCTAGGTTCACCCTGTGGGCCATTCAGATTCAGTATCTCAGAGCAATATCCTTCTCTTTAAACTGGGAAGTCTAGAAGATTCCTTGTGACTGTGGGGAAATGCAGCACCCAGGACCCCCTTGAAATTTATTTTCAGAACTATATTCACTCAAGGAGACCTAAGGCATTTGAAGTTTCCAAACAGTGAATGTGTGTGAATATGTGTGTGTAGGCTTAGCCAGAGAATTTTAGATGGTGCTGGCCTCATTTATTGGGTAGGGGGAAAAAAACTAGACATCTCATTACATATTTAGTCTATTCCTATTTTAAATGTAGATTATTGTCCCTTCTTACATACATTCCTGCAGTCTTGGTGATTTTCTATCTAGCTATCGGTTCGCATTCCATCTAGAAGGTGATTTACTCACAGCCAGCACCTAGGGATTACTGGTGAGTTCCCCCTCTTGTCCTGCGTGAAGTGAGAAGTTTAGTTCTGGTATGTGAATAAAAAACAGTTGGTCCTCTTGTCCCTGAGCCTGTGTGGCTGCCTTGAAAAAATGTGTGGATGGGTAGTCAGGGCACCTCTCTCCCCAGCTTATTGAGAAGACTTCATTCCAGAGGACCTGGTTTGAAAACAGAACAAAGGAATGGAAATGGGGGTGCCTGGGTGGCTCAGTCATTAAGTGTTTGCCGTTGGCTCAGGTCGGGATCCCACGGTCCTGGGATCGAGCCCCACATTGGGCTCCCTCTGCAGCAGGAAGCTTGCTTCTCCCTCTCCTACTCCACCTGCTTGTGTTCTCTCTCTCTCTCTCTGTGTCAAATAAATAAATAAATAAATGGAATGGAAATGGACCCAGAGGGAAGAGAACTTTCTTAGTGTTGTGAATAAAATAAGGTTGAGAATAAAGTGTCCAGCAAAACCTTTTTGCAAGCTGGCAGGCTCAGAACTAAGAAAGGCCTGTTGGCTTGGGCAATGGGTTACCTCCATTGGCTACATCTGGGGACCAAGTAAGCAAGAGGCCTTCAATCTTCCTTCTGGATTTGGATTTCT
>NW_022637523.1:207-1115 GCF_010015895.1 Lontra canadensis | reverse complement strand
CAGATTTAAAGTGAGGGGGTGGAAAAGAATTTACCATGCTAATGGACATCAGAAGAAAGCAGGAGTGGCAATCCTTATATCAGATCAATTAGATTTTAAGCCAAAGACTATAATAAGAGATGAGGAAGGACACTATATCATACTCAAAGGATCTGTCCAACAAGAAGATCTAACAATTGTAAATATCTATGCCCCTAACGTGGGAGCAGCCAACTATATAAACCAATTAATAACAAAATCAAAGAAACACATCGACAATCATACAATAATAGTAGGGGACTTTAACACTCCCCTCACTGAAATGGACAGATCATCCAAGCAAAAGATCAACAAGGAAATAAAGGCCTTAAATGACACACTGGACCAGATGGACATCACAGATATATTCAGAACATTTCATCCCAAAGCAACAGAATACACATTCTTCTCTAGTGCACATGGAACATTCTCCAGAATAGATCACATCCTCGGTCCTAAATCAGGTCTCAACCGGTATCAAAAGATTGGGATCATTCCCTGCATATTTTCAGACCACAATGCTCTGAAGCTAGAACTCAATCACAAGAGGAAATTTGGAAAGAACCCAAATACATGGCGACTAAACAGCATCCTTCTAAAGAATGAATGGGTCAACCAGGAAATTAAAGAAGAATTGAAAAAATTCATGGAAACAAATGATAATGAAAACACAACGGTTCAAAATCTGTGGGACACAACAAAGGCAGTCCTGAGAGGAAAATATATAGCGGTACAAGCCTTTCTCAAGAAACAAGAAAGGTCTCAGGTACACAACCTAACCCTACACCTAAAGGAGCTGGAGAAAGAACAAGAAAGAAACCCTAAACCCAGCAGGAGAAGAGAAATCATAAAGATCAGAGCAGAAATCAATGAAATAGAAACCAAAAAAA
>NW_022637523.1:0-107 GCF_010015895.1 Lontra canadensis | reverse complement strand
AATAAAATCATGAATGAAAGAGGAGAGATCACAACTAACACCAAAGAAATACAGACAATTATAAGAACATATTATGAGCAACTCTATGCCAACAAATTTGACAATCT
>NW_022637522.1:0-1115 GCF_010015895.1 Lontra canadensis | reverse complement strand
ACAAAGGGCTGATATCCAAGATCTAAAAAGAACTCCTCAAACTCAACACTCAAAAAACAGATAATCACATCAAAAAATGGACAAAAGACATGAACAGACACTTCTCCAAAGAACATACAAATGGCTAACAGACACATGAAAAAATCTTCATCATCATTAGCCATCAGGGAGATTCAAATCAAAACCACATTGAGATACCACCTTACACCAGTTAGAATGGCCAAAATCAACAAGACAGTAAACAACAAGTGTTGGAGAGGATGTGGAGAAAGGGAAACCCTCTTACACTGTTGGTGGGAATGCAAGTTGGTGCAGCCGCTTTGGAGAACAGTGTGGAGATTCCTTAAGAAATTAAAAATAGAGCTACCCTATGACCCGGTGATTGCACTCCTTGGTATTTACCCCAAAGATACAGATATAGTGAAAAGAAGGGCCATCTGTACCCCAGTGTTTATAGCATCAATGGCCACAGTCATCAGACTGTGGAAAGAACCAAGATGCCCTTCAGTGGATGAATGGATAAAGAAGATGTGGTCCATATAAATCTTTTTTTTTAAAGATTTTATTTATTTATTTGACAGAGAGAGATCACAAGTAGACGGAGAGGCAGGAAGAGAGAGAGAGAGGGAAGCAGGCTCCCTGCTGAGCAGAGAGCCCGATGTGAGACTCGATCCCAGGACCCTGAGATCATGACCTGAGCCGAAGGCAGCGGCTTAACCCACTGAGCCACCCAGGTGCCCAATGTGGTCCATATATACAATGGCATATTATGCCGCTCTCAGAAAGGATGAATACCCAACTTTTGTATCAACATGGACAGGACTGGAAGAGACTATGCTGACTGAAATAAGTCAAGCAAGGAGAGTCAATTATCATATGGTTTCACTTACTTGTGGAACATAAGGAATAATACGGAGGACACTGGGAGATGGAGAGGAGAAGGGAGTTGGGGGAAATTGGATGGGGAGACAAACCGCGAGAGACTGTGGACTCTGAGAAACAAACTGAGGGTTTTGGAGGGGAGTGGGGTGGGAGGGTTGGGTGAGCCTGGTGGTGGATATTATGGAGGGCACGTATTGCATGGAGCACAGGGTGTGGTGTGTAAACAATGAATT
>NW_022637521.1:0-1116 GCF_010015895.1 Lontra canadensis | reverse complement strand
CTAAGCCTTAGGAATGTCTAAGCTTCTCTTGAAGGTTAAAACATTCTTGGAAACTATAAAATGGTTTGGCCACATCTTCTCCTGAGGATGGCTCAAGAGAAAGAAAGATACATGTGGACAGAGAGAGAGAAAGACACACCCACACACACAAGGATATTTAAGGAATTATCTCATAGGACTGTGAGAGCTGACAAGTCCAAAACTCCTAGGGCAGGCCAGGGGACTGAAAACTCAGACAGGCTTTTTATTTGTCATCTTGAGCAGAATTTCTTCCTTTAGGAGAAAACTTTGTTTTTACTCTTAAGGCCTTAAATGCTTGGACAAAGCCCACTCACATTACTTAGAACAATCTCTTTAAAAGAAAACTGATTATAAATGAAAATTAAATCTATAAAATATCTTCACAAGAACAACAAAACTAGTTCTTGACCAAATAACTAAGCACCATAACCTAGTCCAGCTGACACATAGAAATTGTCTACCACAATCTCCATTCTCTTGAAAATCTCGGCTGAGGGTATCTATTGCATAACATATACAGTATAAATTAGTGCATAAGACCATAAGCAGGAGTAAATTAAAATTTTATGTGTAAGTAATCTTCCTCTCAGTTTATAAAATTATTTTCATACTTTTTTAAGATCATTTTTCTTTTTTTTTAAAGATTTTATTTATTTATTTGACAGAGAGAAAGAGAGACAATGAGAAAGGGAACAGAAGCAGGAGGAGTGGGATTGGGAAAAACAGGCTTCTCGCTGAGCAGGGAGCCAGATGCGGGGCTCCATCCCAGGTCCCTGGGATCATAACATTAGCCACAGGGGCATGTTTAATGGCTAAGCCACCCAGGGGCCCCCATTTTTCAGATTCTTAAGTATAATTTGTAAGAGAGATTTCTAGCAGTTTCACAGTGCCCACTGGAATATGGGAACCTCTTAATACTTGTCTGTGTGTGTTGATAAGAACAATTTCTTTTCTGCTAATGATCTCTCCAATGCAGTCCTTCTAGGAACACAACTCTGGCTATCTATGCACATGAGACCTATTAAGGCAGATGACAATGTTCAGGGAATTTATTTCCAAGAAAATTTTCTTTGAAGGATTCATTTGTTTATTTTA
>NW_022637520.1:238-1116 GCF_010015895.1 Lontra canadensis | reverse complement strand
GGGGGCTGCCCTGCAGACCTGCGGCGCCCGAAGCGAGTTCGCCGGGCGTTTTCCGGCCAATTCCCGCGAGCGTTCTGCCCAAACCGGGATCGGTTTGGGCAGAAGGCTCGCGAGAATTGGCCGGAGTTGGGCTGCCCTGCGGACCGCCCTGCTCCCCGAGGCCAAGTGCCATTTCTCGCTCGGGGCCTGTAGCCGCCACCAGGAAAACGCGCCCAGTCGACGCGGCCCCACCGGGCATCCCGGCAAAGGGGTGTGTTCCCGGAGCAGAGTTGAGGGCCGGGTTGGGGCCGCGCGTCCGCCTCCGTCTATTCGGGCTTTGGGACCCCCAAGGGTGCTGCTGACCTCTGCTGTGGAACGAAGATCTCTCTCCCTCGGAAGCTTGTCCGTGGCGCCGAAAGGCACGTTTTGCGCCGGGATGGGAAGGGGAGTCCTGGCGAGGGACTCAGGGTTCCCTAGGTGGAAGCCCCGAGGTAAAGGACCCTGGACACAGAAGGCTGAGCGTGCAAGTGACGCATCGTGTCCGGGACGTGGCGAAGGCCCGGCCCCAGTGGACAGGGCAAGGTAGGGAACCAGCACAGGCTGAGGAGCAGGTGGCGTCGCCATCGCTGGGCCTGACCCCCTGCTGGCTTCCTGGCGGGTTTCGGACGCGACGTCTCACGAGGCCGGGGCAGGCCCAGGGGACGGCCTCGAACGTGCTATGCCCGAAGCGAGTGCGCCGGGCGTTTTCCGGCCAATTCTCACGAGCGTTCTGCCCAAACCGGGATCGGTTTGGGCAGAACGCTCGTGAGAATTGGCCGGCGTTGGGCAGCCCTGCGGGCCGCCCTGCTCCCCGTGGCCGCGACAGGCCCTGAGCGAGAAAGGGCCCTCGGCCACGGGGA
>NW_022637520.1:0-138 GCF_010015895.1 Lontra canadensis | reverse complement strand
GGAACCAGCACAGGCCGAGGAGCAGTTGGCGTCGCCCTCGCTGGGCCTGACCCCCTGCTGGCTTCCTGGCGGGTTTCGGACGCGACGTCTGACGAGGCCGGGGCAGGCCCAGGGGACGGCCCCGATGATGTGCGGCGC
>NW_022637519.1:0-1116 GCF_010015895.1 Lontra canadensis | reverse complement strand
GGTATCACTGATCGCACTCTAGCCTGTGGTCAACGGTATGGACCTCCTAGATTCGGGCCCTGGGAGCGACCCTCCCTGTGTTTAAAACAGGCAGTTCCAACAGCTTCCTTTATTCGATCCTGTCAAAACAGACGCGACTCCTTCGTAAACGGAGCTTCCCTCACCGCGTTTGATGTCCTTTCGACAGAGGTGGTGAGGAGGACCGCAGGTCGTGCTCTGCCAGCCCACGTTCGGGAAGCCTCATTCCCATGGACTGCGCTTGACTCCGGGAGTGCACTCGGCCCAGAGACGGTCCTCGTTCTATCTTCCTGTTCTGACGGAGTACACTCTGCCACGACGGACCGCCGGTCGTGCTCTGCCGCCCCACGCTTTGGAAGTCTGAGCGCTAAGGCCGGTGCTTAGCACAGAGTATGCAACGCGCCCCGAGTCCGTCCTCGTTCCACCATCTTTCCTCTGCGGAGGACATACTGTCCCGAGTGGGTGTCCGCCTTCTTGCAACAGCTTCCTTTACTCGTGCGTCTCAGTACAGTCTCGACTCCTTCTCAGACGTGGAAAGTGTTTGCGGCAGAGGTAGGCAGTTTGGGTGACGCACCCAGGTCGTGCTCTGCCATTGCTTCTTTGGGAGGTCTGAGGGCTCTGGCACTGATGTGCCCTAGAGTCCGCAACGTGCTCTGCGTCCGTCCCTGTTCTAGGTTCTTCCCTCTACTGGGAACGCACCGCCTTGAATGCGTGTCCGCCTAATGAGGTATCACTGAACGCACTCTAGCCTGTGGTCAACGGTATGGACCTCCTAGACTCGGGCCCTGGGAGCGACCCTCCATGTGTTTAAAACACAGTTTTGCTTCATCTGGGTGGCCAATCACCAGGCAATTTGGCTGGCTAATGATTGTTGGCTTTCTCAATGACACTTATGACATCATTGCCTGGAAACCTAGTTTTTAAGGTAAACAGGTACACTTTCCTTTAAGATGAAAAATTCATATTTGGATTGTACTTATAGTGAAGATCATGGAGATGCTGAAAGACTTAGCCAGTACAAAGCTGAATGTGTCACTCAGTGCCACCATCTGCTAAAACACTAACACCAATGTAAATGAAGACATGGGTCATTAGATC
>NW_022637518.1:0-1116 GCF_010015895.1 Lontra canadensis | reverse complement strand
AAAGACCCTAAGTAGCTAAAGAAATACTGAGCAAGAACAAAGCTGGACGTATGTCAAACTATACTCTCTCTCTCTCTCTCTCTATATATATATATATAGAATATATTAAACTTTCTTATGTCAAACTATACTGCAAAGCTATAGTTATCAAAACAGTACCACTCTGGCATAAACACATAGACTAATGGAACAGAAAAGAAAGTCCTGAAATAATCTCTCACATATATGGTCAATTGACATTTGACAAGGGGTGCCAAGGATACTGAATGGGGAAAGGACAATCTCTTATAACTGGGGTGAAAACTGGATAACCATGTGCAGAACTAAACTGTACAACATGCACAAAGCTTAACATAAAATACATTAAAGACATAAAATGTGAAACCATGACCCTCTTAGAAGAAAATGGTGGATCGTCTGGGTGGCTCTCTTGATTTTGGTTCGAGTCACCATCTCAGGATCTTCGGATCAATTCCTGCACCAGGCTCCACGCACAGTGTGGCATCTGCTCGGAATTCTCTCTCTCCCTCTCCCTATGCCCTCTGCCCACCCACTCACACACACACACACACACACACACACACACACACAAACACACACACAGGTATGTGTATCTATATCTATATCTATATATACATCTCTAATATACATATATAAATATATAGATATAGATATATATAAGTATATATATTCTTATTTTTATTTTTCTTGGCTAATAAAACATTTTTCAGAATCTCCGTCTTCCTTCCTTTCATTACAAGGTTATTCACATGTTTTTGGTGCCTCCTGAACAATTCGACCACCACTACCTCCTCAATCTCCATGAAAGTGATTGTTACCTAATGTCATCTGCCATTTTTTTAAAAATGGTTGGCATCTTTTTGGAGTTTACCTTTTTTTGGTATTGAGTATCTGTTCCTAGGCTGATGAAGGTGACTTTCATCCTTCTCTTTCCTTCTGAATTTGTTTCTTTTTGGGAAAGTCAATTCTCTAGTCCTTAAGAAGGACCTCTAAAAGCTAAATGGTTCTTCTTTGTAAGTCTACATTCCTTTTTCACATGTTGTATGTCAAGTGACCAGAGATTTGGGAGCTGACAGCATTTATCAGCATTTAAAA
>NW_022637517.1:0-1117 GCF_010015895.1 Lontra canadensis | reverse complement strand
AAATTTGTATCTTGATGGGCTCAATTTTTGATGAAAACAACTGGCTGAGTAATATTCTTTCTGTCTGTAAGATAAAGTGTATTTGAGTACAAATGGGGACATGATAAGGCATCAGACCAAAGGCAATCAAGATACAATTGCACACACATTAGGGACTGCCACAAAACTTCTGTAATTTTTATTTATTTATTTGAGAGAGAGAATGCGTGCATGCTTGCAGGGCGTGGGGAGTCTCAGAGAGAGAGAGAGAGAGAGACAGAGAGACAGAGAAAATCTGAAGCAGACTCTCTACTGAGTCCAGAGCCCATCACAGGGCTCCATCTCATGACCCTGAGATCATAACCTGAGCCAAAACCAGGAGTCAGACACTCAACGGACTGAGCTGCTCAGGCACCCTGAGACCTGTACAAAGTTTTAAAAGGTATGATATCAGATTACATAAAGACATTATACCAAATCAAAAGCATATCGTCAAACGAACTATGATTTCTTACATAACTTGTATAGGCAGGATCATATTATGAACAAAATTGAGAAAGTTAATAAAGCTCTACAACCATAAACTATGGCTCTATATAAAGCCATTTCCTTTAAAAAAAGAAAATGTCTATTCCCTTGATTTCATGAATGAAAGTAACTTTGAACGTGTGTTTGATGCTTATGTTGCCATAGCAAAGATGGGAATATATTTCTTGAGTACCCAGTGAAGGAAAGATAAATATAGAACTTAGAAATGCACAAATCACCACATGATAGATTCAATTTTTAAGGGGGGAGTACATATCAAATAGAAATTAGGGAGTAAAAATGTACTAATTTCACATTCAAATGGAAATATTTCAAATTAAATGAACTGTCCTCAAGGCTTGGAATTTTTAACAGAAAAACATTACTCCGTATGACTACATCTGATTTACAAAAAGAAGTGACTGCTGTGATTCATAAAGGTGATGACAATGTAAGTTAGGTAGAAATTTCATTGATAGCTATTAGTTTAAAGCAGAGACAGTATCTGGACTTTGTAACACATCAGAATTGTGTTTGGATCTTAGAAATCTGATTCATGGGAAGGAGGAGTCAAGATGGCGGAGAAGTAGCAGCTGAGACTACTTCAGGT
>NW_022637516.1:0-1117 GCF_010015895.1 Lontra canadensis | reverse complement strand
CTTTGTGTTCTTTTAAAAGGTAATTTATGGAGAATAATAGACATTAAGTATGCAAGTGGATGTGTGTGAGAGAAACAGTGGGTTTGTGACAGTTTCCTGACTAGGATGTCTTCTGTCTGCAGGTGTCCAGTGTGAGGTGCAGCTGGTGGAGTCTAGGGGAGACCTGGTGAAGCCCGGGGGGGTGGTCCCTGAGACTTTCCTGTGTAGACTATGGATTCACCTTCAGTAGCTACTTCATGAACTGGGTCCAACAAACTCCAGGGAAAGGGCTGTAGTGGGTCGCAGATATTAGCAATGATGGAAGTAGCACAAGCTACGCAGACTTTGTGAAGGGCCGATTCACCATCCCCAGAGACAACAGCAAGAACACGCTGTATCTGCAGATGAACAGCCTGAGAGCTGAGAACACAGCCATGTATTACTGTGCAAGAGACACAGTGAGGGGACCTTAGTGTGAGCCCAGAGACAAACCTCACTGTAGAACAGGATGTGGACCACCAGGGGGTGCACACCACTCACCAATTCTGTCTTTAAGCGACAGGAGCAGCTGCAGATGGTGGTCATGAGGAGGCTTCCTGTCAGGTTCTGGGGCTTCCTTCCAAAGAGCAGTTCTGCAGGAAGCCCCTTTGGACACATGATTCTGTGCTTATTTCTTAATTCTCTGACTTAGAAAATTTGTTCTAATGGGAAAACAACTACACAAAATTTAAAAAAAAAAGATATAAATACACAAAATACAGAGTCAGTTATATTGTTTATTCCCATTATTAAGTACCAATGGATTACAAATATTCTGGTGCTCATCAACAGATCCTTTAAAGGAATCCCAGCAGCACTCAGTATGCATCTCAGGTCCACCCAGCTCACAGTACAAACTTGCTAGAAGGAACATCCATGCTGGACATAAGGCTACAGAGGCATCAACAATGCAAAGCAATAGAAGAGGACCCATATTAGGGTCACTGTCTTGAACCATGTTCACAGCATCAATATAGTGACAGTCTGGGAAAGAAGAGGGACCTTCAGCCATACATGGTGTGAAAGTGGAGTCTGAAGCACACACACACACACACACACACACAGGTATATAAAACCATCACCACCTTCACCATCATGT
>NW_022637515.1:0-1117 GCF_010015895.1 Lontra canadensis | reverse complement strand
AATCTGGAAGAAATGGATGCATTCCTAGAGACATATAAACTACCACAACTGAACCAGGAAGAAATAGAAAGCCTGAACAGACCCATAACCAGTAAGGAGATTGAAACAGTCATCAAAAATCTCCAAACAAACAAAAGCCCAGGGCCAGACGGCTTCCCGGGGGAATTCTACCAAACATTTAAGGAAGAACTAATTCCTATTCTCCTGAAACTGTTCCAAAAAATAGAAATGGAAGGAAAACTTCCAAACTCATTTTATGAGGCCAGCATCACCTTGATCCCAAAACCAGACAAGGATCCCATCAAAAAAGAGAACTACAGACCAATATCCTTGATGAACACAGATGCAAAAATTCTCACCAAAATACTAGCCAATAGGATTCAACAGTACATTAAAAGGATTATTCACCATGACCAAGTGGGATTTATTCCAGGGCTGCAAGGTTGGTTCAACATCCACAAATCAATCAATGTGATAAAACACATTAATAAAAGAAAGAACAAGAACCATATGATACTCTCCATAGATGCTGAAAAAGCATTTGACAAAGTACACCATCCCTTCCTGATCAAAACTCTTCAAAGTGTAGGGATAGAGGGCACATACCTCAATATTATCAAAGCCATCTATGAAAAACCCATCGCAAATATCATTCTCATTGGAGAAAAACTGAAAGCTTTTCCGCTAAGGTCAGGAACACGGCAGGGATGTCCGTTATCACCACTGCTATTCAACATAGTACTAGAAGTCCTAGCCTCAGCAATCAGACAACAAAAGGAAATTAAATGCATCCATATCGACAAAGAAGACGTCAAACTATCACTCTTCACAGATGATATGATACTATATGTGGAAAACCCAAAAGACTCCACTCCAAAACTTCTAGAACTTGTACAGGAATTCAGTAAAGTGTCAGGATATAAAATCAATACACAGAAATCAGTCGCATTTCTCTACACCAACAATAAGACAGAAGAAAGAGAAATTAAGGAGTCCATACCATTTACAATTGCACCCAAAACTATAAGATACCTGGGAATAAACCTAACCAAAGAGACTAAGAATCTGTACACAGAAAACTATAAAGTACTCATGAAAGAAATTGAGGAAGACACAA
>NW_022637514.1:0-1117 GCF_010015895.1 Lontra canadensis | reverse complement strand
TTTTTCCCTGCTCTCCTGTGTGGTGCTTGAGTTTCCTCAGTCGCTTCAGATTCTGCACAACATTTGGTTCCCTGACCAGGAAGCCCAACCACGCTGGCCCATTGTGCCACCAGTGTGGGACAGGAGACGGGCCTCGGAGGGCAAACAAAGTGCCTACCCTAGGGTTTAGGCATGCCCCGCGGATTTCAGTGGACCCAAGGCTGGGCTCTCCTGGACAGCCGAAGCTCACCTCCACCATGCTGGACCAATAATAGGAGATTGGGGACAACTGACTGGGTACACCTGTTGAATCAGGTAAGCCCTGGGCCACTGTCTGAGCCAGACCCATCTGTTAGGGATGAAAGGGGAGACTGATTACGTCCCATTAGCCAGGGAAACCCAGAGAGGGGTGTCCTACCTGTCTGAATCTGAAGAGTGCCTGACTGTGTGAATCTGTCTGTATGGCTCCACCGCTTCGGCTATGGAGTCTGAGTGGGCTGCACTCTGAGTCTTGCAGAGCATGATATGGCATAATGGTCATCTACTCCATGGAGTAGCCTGGTCCGTTGTTTATATTGGCAGACCTTAGCTAAGATGCTCCTAAGTTCCCACGAAGGATGCGAGCAGGACAACATCTGAAACAATCCCCTCCTTTGTCTGTGACATCGTTCACGATGGGAGGGAAACCCAGTGAACCTACTGTCTTAAGACTGCATGCTTAAGAAAGAAAAGACAAAAAAAAAAAAAAAAGGAAAAAACCTAAAAAAAAAAAAAAGAGAGAGAGAGAGAGAGAGAGAGAAGGCTTCAGCGGTGACTATGGGGTTCACATGATCCCGGGAAAACTCAGGACCCTCTGCAAGCTAGCATGGCCTAGTTTTCATGTTGGATGGCCCTCAGAAGGAATCCACCATCCAACGTGTTTATCGTGTGGTTACAAAAAACCCAGGGCACCCATATCCGTTTCCATATATTGATTCCTGGTTAGAAATAGCTAGAACACTTCCCCATGGGTACAGTTTTGCTTTAATATTAAGGGACAGGAAGGAATTTCTAAAAGGAATTCCACAGGTCAGGGCCTCCTGGAGGAAGGAACTCTAGTAACTTTGGTGTGAATGCATGAGTGAATGTGCAGTTTGAT
>NW_022637513.1:590-1117 GCF_010015895.1 Lontra canadensis | reverse complement strand
AGGTCAAAGAGGTTGCTGCCTGTGTTCTCCTCAAGGATTTTGATGGATTCCTTTCTCACATTGAGGTCCTTCATCCATTTTGAGTCTATTTTCGTGTGTGGTGTAAGGAAATGATCCAATTTCATTTTTCTGCATGTGGCTGTCCAATTTTCCCAACACCATTTATTGAAGAGGCTGTCTTTTTTCCATTGGACATTCTTTCCTGCTTTGTCGAAGATTAGTTGACCATAGAGTTGAGGGTCTATTTCTGGGCTCTCTATTCTGTTCCATTGATCTATGTGTCTGTTTTTGTGCCAGTACCATGCTGTCTTGATGATGACAGCTTTGTAATAGAGCTTGAAGTCCAGAATTGTGATGCCACCAACTTTGGCTTTCTTTTTCAATATTCCTTTGGCTATTCGAGGTCTTTTCTGGTTCCATATAAATTTTAGGATTATTTGTTCCATTTCTTTGAAAAAAATGGATGGTACTTTGATAGGAATTGCATTAAATGTGTAGATTGCTTTAGGTAGCATAGACATTTTCAC
>NW_022637513.1:0-490 GCF_010015895.1 Lontra canadensis | reverse complement strand
TGCCACCAACTTTGGCTTTCTTTTTCAATATTCCTTTGGCTATTTGCAGTCTTTTCTGGTTCCATATAAACTTTAGGATTATTTGTTCCATTTCTTTGAAAAAAATGGATGGAACTTTGATAGGAATTGCATTAAATGTGTAGATTGCTTTAGGTAGCATAGACATTTTCACAATATTTATTCTTCCAATCCAGGAGCATGGAACATTTTTCCATTTCTTTGTGTCTTCCTCAATTTCTTTCATGAGTACTTTATAGTTTTCTGTGTATAGATTCTTAGTCTCTTTGGTTAGGTTTATTCCTAGGTATCTTATAGTTTTGGGTGCAATTGTAAATGGGATGGACTCCTTAATTTCTCTTTCTTCTGTCTTGTTGGTGTAGAGAAATGCGACTGATTTCTGTGCATTGATTTTATATCCTGACACTTTACTGAATTCCTGTACCAGTTCTAGCAGTTTTGGAGTGGAGTCTTTTGGGTTTTCCACATATAG
>NW_022637512.1:0-1118 GCF_010015895.1 Lontra canadensis | reverse complement strand
GAGGTCTGAATAATCAATAATCAAAACAGGTACATCACACAATATCCCGGGCATAGTAAAAAGAAGGAAAGGCAATAAGGGGATAGGATAATAAAAGGATATCTAAACAACTGTATGCCAATAAATTTGAAACTTTAGGGGGAGTAAACCAATTTCTGGCAAAAATAATGTGATATCCTAAAAGATATTCACAAAAGGAAATAGAAAACCTGAATCATCTTGTAGCTATTTCAAAGAATCAATCCATTATTAAAAACCACTCCAAGGAGCCCCTGGCTGACTCAGTGGGCAGAACAAGTGACTCTTAATCTCGAGGTCGGGAGTTCAAGCCCCACCTTGGGTGTGGGGCTTACTTAAAATAAATAAGTGAATGAATGAGTGAATGAATGAATGAATGAATGAAACATCTCCAAAAGAAATCTCCAGATCCTTAGAGCTTCCTGTTGGGTATCTGCTAAATATTTAAGGAAGTAACAGTGTCTGTCCTAAACAAAAATTCCAGGACGTAGGAAAGGAAGAGGCAGTCCCAAATCCATTTAATGAGACTAGCATGCTCTTGATGACAAAATCTGACAAGGGTACTGCAGAAAAGAAAAGTTATAGGCAACAAAATCAGTGTTCAATGTAATTCTCAAAGTTCGCAACACAAAATCAGCACACTGAATCGAGAGACTTAAGCAAGAAAATACATCATCACTAAATTGGGTTTATCCCAAGAATGCAAAATTCTTTGAACCTGAGAAAATCAGTAAGTGTAATAAGCCATGTTAATAGAGTCAAGGAGAAAAATCACGTGAGCATCTCACAGATGCAGACAAAAGTCTTTGATAGATTTTAAATAGTCCCTTAACTAGGAAGGCCTTTCCAGACTTTAGGAGTCAACCACAGCACCCCAGCTGTGCTGGGCCGCTTCCCTCTGAGACCGGACTATGGAACAGAGGGTGGGAATAGCCATCAGGAAGTCTGGCCCCAAACTCCAGAATGAGCAGGGACACGGGGGCACCAGAGCTCAAGGAAAGCATTGGCAAGAATCAGGGTCTCTGGGTCCTGGGGGAAAAGGTCCCTTTGGCGCAAGGACTGAAACTGGGACCATCCACTTCCATCTCCATGGACAACAG
>NW_022637511.1:0-1118 GCF_010015895.1 Lontra canadensis | reverse complement strand
ACACCAAGTTCCTGGCTAATTTATTTATCTCACCCATGCAGAGAGTGTTTGCCTACCCATTAGCACAGTCCGAAGTTAAGCACTCTTGTTTTTACTTCTAGGCTGGCTTTCCTATCGTAACCTATGTTGTGAATTATTTCAAAGGTTGGGTTTATGTTCACTGCATTAAATGAGAGCTATTTAATGATTATCTCTAGATCCAGATGTCTGTAAAATCATTCCTCGGCATAGAAGGATTCACTTTTTTTTGTAAATCAAATGGTAACACTACAAAAACAATTTACCATTAATTTTAGTGGGGTGATATATCAAATTAGTACTCATTAATTGCAACTATTATTAAGTATGAATTTGAAATAATTATTGTTCTTATAATTAAAAAATACCTCATGTTCCCTCCAGCTGAGTAAACTCATACTGGTAGTGTTTCCTTTTTTAGATCAAAGCATTTGTAAAATGTCTCTCTCTTTCTTTCTTTCTTTTTCTTTTCTTTTTTCTCTCATTTGGGTGGGGAATCCTGATTGCTCAGAAGTGTCCCAGACTGCACCAAGGTCGATACAACCAGCTACATCTGTTCAGTCATCTCTCACCAAAATGACTAGGAGGAAGAATGCCCAACAGAAAAAAAATACAGAGGATGGACCTTCTGCAACAGAGATGATGGCTATCAACATAGACAATATGTCAGAAAGAGAATTCAGGCTAACAATTATCCAGACAATAGCTAGGTTGGAGAAAGCCATGTATGACCAAACGGAATTGATTAGGGCCAAGCTGAAAGCGACCAGACAGGATGTTCACAATGTTAGGGAAGAGCTAAAAGCTACCAGGGCTGAGGTTCACAATGTTCTCAATGAGTTCCAATCTAATCTAAATTCTCTCAAAGCTAGGGTAACTGAGACAGAAGATAGAATTAGTGATCTGGAGGACAAACAGATAGAGAGAAAGGATCAAGAGGAAGCCTGGAACAAACAGCTTAGAAACCATGAAAACAGAATCAGGGAAATAAATGATGCCATGAAACATTCCAACGTCAGAATTATTGGAATCCCTGAAGAGGAGGAGAAAGAAACAAGACTAGAAGATATAGTGGAACAAGTTCTTCACAAAAATTTTCC
>NW_022637510.1:564-1118 GCF_010015895.1 Lontra canadensis | reverse complement strand
TGACCAATCAAGATGGAGACCAAACACCAACCGGTCAGAGGAGATGCCAGTCAAACACCAACCAATCAAGAGGGAGGCCAGTCAAACACCAACCAGTCAGAGGAGATGCCAGCTCTGAGGCGCTGGTCGGGCAGGAGCCGTGTCCTACATAGCGCTCCGCTTAGGAAGGTGTCCTGGTCGCCTCCTCAGCCTTCACAGGAGGATTTCGGTGCCACCTCCAGCTCCACCAACTGTCAAAGCACATGGGAGTGAACCCAACCAGCGTCCCAGGGCAGCTGCCCTCCAAGCGCTTGTCAAGGAGAATCACCTCAAAATTTGCTGCTCGGTGAGCACACCGTGGGGAGAACAACCACTCGTGAAGTGAAGTCCATCTCATTCTTCTAAACTACCGTTTTCGTGCTAATGTTAGCCGTGGGAACCTGTTTCCTCAAGTAAATCTTATGAGGAACCCCAGCCCGAGCAATGAGAGGAGCAAAGCTGATCGTTTCGGGCATAGAGACTCCAGTGTGCCCTCGCGGCTTACCACCTCCCTCTCACACACACACAGACACACA
>NW_022637510.1:0-554 GCF_010015895.1 Lontra canadensis | reverse complement strand
TGACCAATCAAGATGGAGACCAAACACCAACCGGTCAGAGGAGATGCCAGTCAAACACCAACCAATCAAGAGGGAGGCCAGTCAAACACCAACCAGTCAGAGGAGATGCCAGCTCTGAGGCGCTGGTCGGGCAGGAGCCGTGTCCTACATAGCGCTCCGCTTAGGAAGGTGTCCTGGTCGCCTCCTCAGCCTTCACAGGAGGATTTCGGTGCCACCTCCAGCTCCACCAACTGTCAAAGCACATGGGAGTGAACCCAACCAGCGTCCCAGGGCAGCTGCCCTCCAAGCGCTTGTCAAGGAGAATCACCTCAAAATTTGCTGCTCGGTGAGCACACCGTGGGGAGAACAACCACTCGTGAAGTGAAGTCCATCTCATTCTTCTAAACTACCGTTTTCGTGCTAATGTTAGCCGTGGGAACCTGTTTCCTCAAGTAAATCTTATGAGGAACCCCAGCCCGAGCAATGAGAGGAGCAAAGCTGATCGTTTCGGGCATAGAGACTCCAGTGTGCCCTCGCGGCTTACCACCTCCCTCTCACACACACACAGACACACA
>NW_022637509.1:0-1118 GCF_010015895.1 Lontra canadensis | reverse complement strand
AATGGCTTCAATAATGTCTCCAGGAGGCTCAGTTTTAAACTAAGTAACCTTTTCTTCTCTTCTGCCAATCTCCCCTCCTTCCTTCTTAGCCTTCTCTTTCAGAAACTTGGTCCACCCTAGAGACATGATGGAGGAGGCCAGAAACTGACACACAACTTCTGTGGAAGCTGGCTAGATTCTCTATTTCCACATAACTGCCCTCCCCATCCCTTCTTCTGGGGGCTTCCAGTTTTTGAGGACCTTAGCCTGCTGTATCTTCCTTTGCTCTGGAAAGCTATTGTTCCTCATTATTGCAAACTCTGTCTTCATCTTATATTTTGGTTCTGAAGCACAGAGGCCAGTTTTGGACAGCATGCTCAGGCATCAGGAAGATCAATTAATACTGCAGTGAGTCACCATTACACCTCCATCCCTGTGCCTAAAATTACAAAGACTGAAAACATATGTGGTATGGATGTAAAGGAACTGGACGTTTCTTACACTTTTGGGAATGAAAAATGGTCCAACCCCTGAGAAAAGCTGAGCCACAGGTAAACATGTACCAATCATGTGAACAGCCATTCCTCTCCTAGGTGTTCAGACAGTATGTCCACACAACACCTTCCACATGAGTATTCATCACAGCTTTCTTCACAATGGCTACACCCTGGAAACTACATAGATGTCCATCAGTAGGTGAATGTACAGATGGGATATATCCATATAGAGGAATACTACTTAGCAAGAAAAATGAAATGTACATCTATGACAATGCATTTCATTGTACTGTTTATCTTTTTTAATTTTTATTTTTATTTTGTTGGGAAAGCACTCAGACCATGTCTCTCTCTCTTGCTCTTCCAAAGGAGAAGGAGAACAGTCACTGATGGCAGTTGGCAGTTGTGGAAACAATGGCTAAAGCCAGTTTCATGCTCACAAGAGAACACTGGGCCTCCTCCGCATGGTTTTGGGTACTGTACACGTTCAGAGGAACTTCTCTAGTAACAAGCTATAGAAATGATTCCTGAAAGTATACTCTTAATTTTACACTTTAAAGTGATCAGTCTACTGTACCTAAATTATACCTCTGTAACATTCATGGAATAATCTACTCTATTTCTCCATACTACCCATGAGCA
>NW_022637508.1:0-1118 GCF_010015895.1 Lontra canadensis | reverse complement strand
GAAGTGCCTGACACTCAACCTAGCCTACATCTTTTCTTCCTCACTGTAACAGGAAAGGGTGCCATCTCTGTCGCCTAAGCGCTTCCTCTCCCAAGCCTCCTGAGCAGTGGGACTTGTTTCCACCCTCCTTCATTGTTATATCTGAAGTGAGCCCACTGGCTCACCATTAACAGTTTTATCGTAATTGATCAGGAGAGTAACAAAGAAATAAATTAAGAAAAAAAATCTGAAACTATTATCTTGGTCTTTAGTTCCCCAATCCCTTGCTTCTGTGAGTAAAATTCCCCTCAGGCCCTCACTTTTGGTCTGCAGTTTATTACCATTCCAGAAAGTTCACACTTTCCATCACAATGAGGCACTTAAGGCAGTTAGAAGAGGTATGAAGGATTTTGCTGGTCAAAAATCAGGATGGCGGTCTACTTGCCCCTGATTGAGGGAATTTCCTCCCTGAAAGTAATGGAAATTAAAGGCAGCATCCCTCATTTGGGAACTGAACATTTAATCTTAGAGTAGGCAAAGCCAACTCCGAAGACTAGCAAAGCGACGTTTAACGTACATGCACTGAATAGCCCAGACCAAATCTGGACCTCAATTTGGGCAACAACAACATCCCAGCCCCCGTAAGTGTTAATCAAATGTTTGTAAATTGCTTGTGGTTCGCCTGTGCTTTGGGATTGCATCATTTAAAGCTATCCTGAGGAATCCTCTGGAGCTACAAGTAATTAACCCTAATTCATCTGTTTTGTAAATCTGAATTTACTCCTAAAGATTAAGGGTTGGGAGAATTAAAGAGTAGACAAAGTGCAGTTAATTAAGGAAGGCTTCCTGGAGGGGGTGATCCAGGGCCAAATCTTAGAGGGACAATGATCATAGCTCCTGTTAAGGAATGAAAGGAGAAATGCAGCCAGGTTCAGTGAAGGGCAGCCTTACATCCCAGCAGCAACAAACCTTCCCGTGAATAAAAATGGAAACATCTCTTCTGGATGTATAGTCCTTTACAGCTTACAAAGGGCTTCCTGTGTAAGGGACATCATGGTGACGATGACAGCAGTGAGGATTTGCTGAGTGCAGACAGAGTACAGCAGTGTGAGTGCTGAAACACACTTTCACAGCTCTCC
>NW_022637507.1:0-1119 GCF_010015895.1 Lontra canadensis | reverse complement strand
CTCACAGGGAAATAGTCCTAGACTAGTGAATAATCTTCCCACTGTGTCCCCCAGTCATTCTTCTGATCACTGTTTGCAGGTTGTCTGTACCCAGGTTCCTTGCCTTCCTTCTCACCAGGAGTAGCACAGCACCTTTTTGGCTCTATCCCAGCCAAGCCTGCTGACCTTTAAAACTCTAGGCTTTAAGAACTGCTAGTTCCAAGAACTCATGAAATTCAACCCCTCTTGTTTTGCACACCAGGGGCTTTGAAGAAACATTCTCCTAGTGCGTTCCCTCTGTCATGTCATTTTCTCCACAACCAGGGATCCCTGCCTTCCATAGCACTATAATTCTTCCCTCCCTCAACCATGTCTCCAAACTTTCTGCCATCTATGATGTGACCTCTTCTCTACTTTAACTTGGGGAGTATGAACTGTCAGTCTTCATGGCCATTTCTAGAATACTGAGGATGATTTGGTGCTTATCTAGTTGTGTTCCTGAGATGTGTGAGTCTAGCATCCTCCTATTTCAAGGCCATTTTCCTCTCCTGGAAATCCTTGTTGTTAGAAACCTGTGAAAAGGGTTGCCTGGGTGGCTTAGTGGGGTAAAGCCTCTGCCTTTGGCTCAGGTCATGATTCCAGGGTCCTGGGATTGAGCACCACATCGGGCTCTCTGCTCAGTAGGGAGCCTGCTTCCCTACTGGTAAAATAAATAAATAAATAAGATCTTTTAAAAAATAAAAAGAAACCTGTGTAAAATAAAAAAAAAAAAATTACAACACTGGAGAATACAAACCCAACACATAAAAAATGTGTTGTTTCTACATAAAAAAGAATTCCAAAAGTTGAGACATAATACATTTAGAGGAACATCCTCCCAGATAAAATGCTTATAATTCAACATAATGATATCAAATCCGGAACAATGAAAACTATGAATAGTGTGCAGGAACTGAAAGAAGAAATAAGTGGAAACACATCGACGTTCTTTCACTCAAATACTTAAGACTATTGACCTATCAGTAAAACTTCAATTGACCTACAGATTTAATGTACTCTCTATCAAATTCCCAATGCTATTTTTGCAGAAAGGACAAAATGCACCCTAACTTTACATGGATGTCACAGGATAACACATAC
>NW_022637506.1:0-1119 GCF_010015895.1 Lontra canadensis | reverse complement strand
TTTTGATGACTGTTTCAATCTCCTTACTGGTTATGGGTCTGTTCAGGCTTTCTATTTCTTCCTGGTTCAGTTGTGGTAGTTTATATGTCTCTAGGAATGCATCCATTTCTTCCAGATTGTCAAATTTGTTGGCATAGAGTTGCTCATAGTATGTTCTTATAATTGTCTGTATTTCTTTGGTGTTAGTTGTGATCTCTCCTCTTTCATTCATGATTTTATTTATTTGGGTCCTTTCTCTTTTCTTTTTGATAAGTCTGGCCAGGGGTTTATCAATCTTATTAATTCTTTCAAAGAACCAGCTCCTAGTTTCGTTGATTTGTTCTATTGTTTTTTTGGTTTCTATTTCATTGATTTCTGCTCTGATCTTTATGATTTCTCTTCTCCTGCTGGGTTTAGGGTTTCTTTCTTGTTCTTTCTCCAGCTCCTTTAGGTGTAGGGTTAGGTTGTGTACCTGAGACCTTTCTTGTTTCTTGAGAAAGGCTTGTACTGCTATATATTTTCTTCTCAGGACTGCCTTTGTTGGGTCCCACAGATTTTGAACCGTTGTGTTTTCATTATCATTTGTTTCCATGAATTTTTTCAATTCTTCTTTAATTTCCTGGTTGACCCATTCATTCTTTAGAAGGATGCTGTTTAGTCTCCATGTATTTGGGTTCTTTCCAAATTTCCTCTTGTGATTGAGTTCTAGCTTCAGAGCATTGTGGTCTGAAAATATGCAGGGAATGATCCCAATCTTTTGATACCGGTTGAGACCTGATTTAGGACCGAGGATGTGTTCTATTCTGGAGAATGTTCCATGTGCACTAGAGAAGAATGTGTATCCTGTTGCTTTGGGATGAAATGTTCTGAATATATCTGTGATATCCATCTGGTCCAGTGTGTCATTTAAGGCCTTTATTTCCTTGTTGATCTTTGGCTTGGATGATCTGTCCATTTCAGTGAGGGGAGTGTTAAAGTCCCCTACTATTATTGTATGATTGTTGATGTGTTTCTTTGATTTTGTTATTAATTGGTTTATATAGTTGGCTGCTCCCACATTAGGGGCATAGATATTTAAAATTGTTAGATCTTCTTGTTGGACAGATCCTTTGAGTATGATATAGTGTCCTTCCTCATCTC
>NW_022637505.1:0-1119 GCF_010015895.1 Lontra canadensis | reverse complement strand
TTTTTTTTTTCTATAGATTGTATCCATCTATTTCTGTTCAATGATATTCTTAGGGTTTTTCCTCTTTATAGAACCCCCCCTTAATATTTCCTGCAGTGTCGGCTTGCTGGTTGCACACTCTTTTAAACCTTCCCAGTCTTGGAATTTCTTTATCTCTCCATCCATTTTGAATGTTAGTCTTGCTGGATAAAGTATTCTTGGCTCCATGTTCTTCTCATTTAGTGCCCTGAATACGTCTTGACAGCCCATTCTTGCTTGCCAGGTATCTGTGGACAGGTCTGAAGTTATTCTGATGAGCTTTCCTCTGTACATAAGGAATTTCTTTGCCCTAGCTGCTTTCAAGAGCTCCTGTCTACAATTATGATTCCTCATAGAATCTATGATTTCTAGATTCTATGATCTTTCTAGATTCTATGATCTTGAGGATAAACCTTTCTGCCTCTAGTACATGAATGCTGGTTACATTCGTGAGATTGGGAAATTTTTCATGGAGAATTTGTTCAACTATATCTTCTAGTCTTCTTTCTTTCTCCTCCCCTTTAGGGATTCCATTTATTCTGACATTGGAACTTTTCATGGCATCATTTATTTCCTTAATTCTGTTTTCACGCCTTCTAAGCTGTTTGTTTTAGGCTTCATCCTGATCCTTTTCCTCTATCTGTTTGTCCTCCAGATTAATAATTCTATCTTCTGTCTCAGTTACCCCAGCTTTTAGAGAATTTAGATTAGATGGAAACTCATTGAGAATATTGTGAACATCATCCCTGTTGGCTTTCAATTCTGCTCTAATCAATTCCACTTTCTCATCAAAGGCTTTTTCCAACCTATCGATTGCCTGGATAATTGTTAGCCTGAATTCCCTTTCTGTCATACAGTCTATGTCCATATCCAATAGCTCTGATGCAAAAGGCCCAGTGTCTGAATTTTTCTTCTGTTGGGCATTCCTCCTCCTAGTCATTTTGGTGAGAGATGGCTGAACGGAAATGTAGCTGAATGTATCAACCATGGTGCAGGCAAGTTGTACCCTGGAACACTTCTGAGCAATCAACAGTCTCCACCAAAAAGAAAGAAGAAAAAAAGGGAAAAAAAAGAGATACCAGAAAAAAGAAGAAATATAAA
>NW_022637504.1:852-1119 GCF_010015895.1 Lontra canadensis | reverse complement strand
AAGACCCATTTAGTCTGTAAAAAGACTAAATAAATTGAATGAAAAGGTTTCTTTTTCCTTTGGTTCTTTTTGGGAGAAAATTATTGACTTTTAAGAATTAGTGGCCATATAGCTCAGTGGTAGAGCAAACGGCTGTTAACCGTTTGGTCGCAGGTTCGATCCCTGCTGTGGCCGCCAGTAGAATTGGTCTGTTGGTGAAGTGATTAACACACATGCCTTTCACGCATGCATGCATGGGTTTGAATCCCATACAGATCGCCAAAGTTT
>NW_022637504.1:0-752 GCF_010015895.1 Lontra canadensis | reverse complement strand
TAAATTCTTCCTTACCTGTTAACAGAAAATTTTCCCAATTCTCGATTGTGAACTAACTTAATAATTCCCGTAGGGCCATATCTATTCTTTCCGATCTTTAAGGAGATTTCAAAACAATCTTCATCTTTTTCTTTTTCAGGATCATCAATATCTAGGTTATTTTTACTTTCACTAGACTTTCTGGAAATTGTTGGAAATAAAAAGATAACAATGTCCGCATCTTGTTCTATAGAGCCTGAGTCTCTTAAGTCTGAGAGCATAGGTACCTTATCTGCTCCTCTTCTCTCTTCTAGTTTTCTATTCAATTGAGAAAGTGACAAAATACAGATATTCAAGTCAATAGATAGTATCTTCAGTTGTCTAGAGATCAAGCTAATTTTTTGATTGGGACTGATATTACTAAGTTCTTTCTCTAAAGGTAGGTTAATTAACTGTAGGTAGTCAATAACTACAAGTTTTAGGAAATACTTACGACTTCACAACTTAATAGTTGCAATTATCTTTCCAAGGGTAATATTTGCATCATCACAGAAAAGTAAATTAGCTTCTGAGATCTTTTTCTTTGAGATCTCTATAACATCTAAGTCCTGTTGTTTTACTTTTTTTCCCTCCATAAGTCTTTGTAGTGTAAATAACTCTGTTTTAGAGTCCATAGCAATTAACTTCTCAATAATTACCTCATTAATCATTTCAAGTGAAAAAATACCAATAGCACTTTCTTTAGCTCCCTCAAAGGGGGGTGTTACCTTAGA
>NW_022637503.1:0-1119 GCF_010015895.1 Lontra canadensis | reverse complement strand
TTCATAGGGTTTCAGGATACCGTGTGTGGCCATGTGACGTTCGAAAGTTCGATGCTTTCTGAAAGTTTCACCACACTCCTTACATTCCAAGTGTCCACCCTCGGTGTGCCTTCTCACAGTATGTACTACAAGGGTGTGGTGACGAATGAAGGCTTTTCCACAGTGCTGACACTTATAGGGTCTCTCTCCAGTGTGCTTCCACATGTGTTCTCGCAGGCATGAGTTATACCTGAAGGTCTTCCCACACTGCTGACATTCATACGGTCTCTCCCCCGTGTGTGTTGTCGTATGTTCCCGCAGATTTCCAAGATATCTGAAGGCCTTCCCACACTGCTGACATTTATAGGGTCTTTCCCCAGTGTGCGTCCTCATATGGATGCGCAGGTTTGTGTGATCCCGGAAGGATCTGCCACACCGGTTACATTCATAGGGTTTCACGGTACTGTGGGTGGTCATGTGACGTTTAAAATGTTCAGACTTCCGGAAAGTTTTCCCACACTCCGTACATTTGTAGGGTCTATCCCCAGTATGTGTCCTCATATGGACTCCAAGGGCTGTGTGATATCTAAAGAGTCTGCCACACTCCTTACACTCATAGGGTTTCATGACATTGTGAGTGGTCATGTGACGTTCAAAAGGCAGTTGTTTCCTAAAACTTTGCCCGCACTCCCTACATTCCAAGGTTCTGTCCTCTTCATGTCTTCTCATGAGTACTTCAAGGGAGCAGTCACCAGGGAAGGCTTTCCCACATTGCTGACATTTAGAGGGTTTTTCCCGAGTGTGTGTCCTCACATGTCTTTGCAGACTTGAAACAGACCCAAAGGCTTCTCCACACTCCACACATTCATAGGGTCTCTCCCCAGTGTGAGTTCTCACGTGACGTGTAAGGTAGGACTGATACATGAAGGCTTTCCCGCACATGTCACACGCATGGACTCTCTGTCCACAGTGATCCTTCACGTGACCCTGTAAGGACGACCTGCAAGTGAAAGTTTTTCCACATTTCTTGCACTCCAAAGATTTTTTACTACCACGACTCTTCAAGTCTCTCTTCGAAGCTCTCCCAGCGTCTTGAGGTTCATAAGGTTTCTCTACAAGGCCTGTGTCCACGTGAGGGCT
>NW_022637502.1:0-1120 GCF_010015895.1 Lontra canadensis | reverse complement strand
GGCTCAGAACTGTCAATACCATCTGTTACTGCTGTTTATTTGTTTCAGGATAAACGTGGTATTTCAACTCACACCCAGGGCGTCTCAATTCATAACTCTGCTCAAAAGCAGGCATGGGAGTCAGATGGAAAGTGGTGTAGACAGATCCATGTACACACATATGTGTGTGTGTGATGTAAAGTAGTGTACACAGGTGTATGCATATACACACGAATGTGTGTGATGGAAAGCAGTGTGTACAGGTATATAAAGTAGTGTATACAGATATACATACATACACGTGTATATGTGTGTGTGTGTGTGTGTTCATTACTCATTATTTGCTCCATTATTTTGGTTTCCTATTAAACAACCCTGATGCAATTGTCAAATCTCTTTTATCTGAAATGTTTCAAGCACAAAATTGGGCTTGACTGAGGATCCTAACTGAATCAGCCCCCCCCCCCCCCCCAGTTCTATAGGATCCAATTGTAAGTCGTCTCCAGCACTCAGCGCTTAATGACATCTTTCTTTCTTTCTGCCTCTTTTAGTAAAATGAAAGCCAAAGAGCAGTACCGATCCGATGTGTGGTTAGAAACTGAACAACTGACTAAGGGTGAGGAGCTCAGATCTCAAAGGGGCGGGGCTAGTTATCGCCTAGGTCAGGACCTGCTGCCCCCCACTCCCGTGGGTCCCCGTGGTCATGTGAAAGCCAGCTTCCTGCTCAGGTGGGAGCAGCCTGAAATCCCAGGTCAGTGTGTGTGTGTGTGTGTGTGTGTGTGTGTGTGTGTATTTGTCTTCTATCAAACATTCAAGAAGAAATAATTCCAATCTTCTTGAAATCTTCCAGAGAACAGAAAAGGAGGAAATACTTCCTGTGATGGTTAGTTTTGTGAGTTGACTTTACTGGTCCACATAGTGCCCAGACATTTAGTCAAGACGAATCTGTGAGGGTGTTTGGGATGAGAGAGCAGTTGAGTAGAAAAGATTGCTCTACCCAGTGTGGGTGGGCCTCATCCAATCAGTTGAAGGCCTGGATAGATGGCGTACACTGACCCTCCTGTGAATAAGAGGGAACTCCTTCTGCTTGACCAAATGGGCAGGGCATTGGTCGTTTCTTGGACTTGAATAGAAACACTAT
>NW_022637501.1:0-1120 GCF_010015895.1 Lontra canadensis | reverse complement strand
GAGGTGAGTCCTTCCGGCAGTCTGATGTTCCCAACCATGGTAGGAACTGGGTGTCAGACCTAGGGGTCCAGAGCATGAACACCCAACCTAGGGTTAGGGTTTGGCTCTGGGAGAATGGCAGACTTGATTTGTCAGTGAAGATCCAGGGTCTCCACAGGGCTCAGTTGAGGGCATAGCTCTGGGGGCCCTTCAGGCTCCAGGATTGTGGTGTGGGGGCCCCAAGAAGTTCTGGGTGACTTCCCAGGATAATTAGGTCTCTCCCCCCACAAGGGTTCTGCACAGGGCCAAATGGAACATTTTCCTTGTGGGTGGCACCCAGAGCCCTGCATTGTGAAGAAGGAGTCCCCAAACTGGAGGGCTACTGAGCCAGGCAACCGGGAACGGAATTCTGAAGAAGCACCCTTGGGTTAGGGTTAGGCTGACGGGGCATGGCAGGCCTGATCTTCCCGTAATGAGGTGGCCTCTCCGAAGGGCTGAGTTGAGGGCTTGTGTCTGCACGGTCGTACGACTCCTGGTTCGTGGTCTTGGTGGGTGCCTAATGTGGCTGTGGCCCAAGGGATGCATGCTGGTTTCTCCTGCTGGGCGAGGTCAGCTCATTTCTAAAGGGCATGCTTTCCTTTTAGGATCAAGTGCTATCGTGCATTGCAGCTCAGGTTTTCCCATCTGAAGAGTTTGGGAACCAGGTCTCTGAGGACGGAAGCCTGTGCACTCGACCTAGGTTTCAGGTTAGGGTTAGGCTTAGGATTAGGGTTATGTCTTAGGAACAAGGCATGCCCAATCTGTCAACACAGATATGGGCTCACCCAAGGGCTGAGTTGAGGGCGGGATGCAGGAGCCTCCTCAGTCCCTGGTCTTCTGGCCTGGAAGGGGAAAGAAGGCGGGAATGTCCTCAGGGACCATGCTGGTTTCTAGGTCTTTGAGGCTATTGGATAGCAAGGCATGGAATGGTGTGTTCTGGCTGAGAGGCTGAATCCATCTGACAATGTGATCCTCCCATTCATGGGAGGAACTGGGTATGAAGCCTCTCTGGTCCAGTGCCTGAACACACAATCTAGGGTTCGGGTTTGGCTCTGGGAGAATGGCAGACCTGATTTGTCAGTGAAGAGCCAGGCCCTCCACA
>NW_022637500.1:0-1120 GCF_010015895.1 Lontra canadensis | reverse complement strand
GGCTCAGAACTGTCAATACCATCTGTTACTGCTGTTTATTTGTTTCAGGATAAACGTGGTATTTCAACTCACACCCAGGGCGTCTCAATTCATAACTCTGCTCAAAAGCAGGCATGGGAGTCAGATGGAAAGTGGTGTAGACAGATCCATGTACACACATATGTGTGTGTGTGATGTAAAGTAGTGTACACAGGTGTATGCATATACACACGAATGTGTGTGATGGAAAGCAGTGTGTACAGGTATATAAAGTAGTGTATACAGATATACATACATACACGTGTATATGTGTGTGTGTGTGTGTGTTCATTACTCATTATTTGCTCCATTATTTTGGTTTCCTATTAAACAACCCTGATGCAATTGTCAAATCTCTTTTATCTGAAATGTTTCAAGCACAAAATTGGGCTTGACTGAGGATCCTAACTGAATCAGCCCCCCCCCCCCCCCCAGTTCTATAGGATCCAATTGTAAGTCGTCTCCAGCACTCAGCGCTTAATGACATCTTTCTTTCTTTCTGCCTCTTTTAGTAAAATGAAAGCCAAAGAGCAGTACCGATCCGATGTGTGGTTAGAAACTGAACAACTGACTAAGGGTGAGGAGCTCAGATCTCAAAGGGGCGGGGCTAGTTATCGCCTAGGTCAGGACCTGCTGCCCCCCACTCCCGTGGGTCCCCGTGGTCATGTGAAAGCCAGCTTCCTGCTCAGGTGGGAGCAGCCTGAAATCCCAGGTCAGTGTGTGTGTGTGTGTGTGTGTGTGTGTGTGTGTGTATTTGTCTTCTATCAAACATTCAAGAAGAAATAATTCCAATCTTCTTGAAATCTTCCAGAGAACAGAAAAGGAGGAAATACTTCCTGTGATGGTTAGTTTTGTGAGTTGACTTTACTGGTCCACATAGTGCCCAGACATTTAGTCAAGACGAATCTGTGAGGGTGTTTGGGATGAGAGAGCAGTTGAGTAGAAAAGATTGCTCTACCCAGTGTGGGTGGGCCTCATCCAATCAGTTGAAGGCCTGGATAGATGGCGTACACTGACCCTCCTGTGAATAAGAGGGAACTCCTTCTGCTTGACCAAATGGGCAGGGCATTGGTCGTTTCTTGGACTTGAATAGAAACACTAT
>NW_022637499.1:0-1120 GCF_010015895.1 Lontra canadensis | reverse complement strand
AAGTAGGCAGGCATACAGACAGAGGAACAGACAGATCCACAGACATACAGATAAACAGATGTACGGATGAAGAGATAGGAAGGAAGACAGATATGAGGGCAGACATGCAAATAGACAAAAAATATCTATAAAGGTAAGTAGTTATACAGACGGACACATAGACAGGTAAAAGGACAGACAGGCAGATGTATATATAGATACAGAAAAACACAGAGAGACAGACAGACGGAAGGCTGGTAGAGAGACAAGTAGATATACAACAGAGATAGATCAATGGGAAGACAGACAAATGGATATTCTTCAGGCAGACAGACAGGCAGAGAGATGGACAAATAGACAAGCAGACAGAAAGATTGGCAAAGAGACGACCAGCGATACAGAAAGATAGGCAGATAAATGATCAGAAGGACAGAAAGGCAGGCAGACAGGCAGGCAGACAGAGAAATACTGAGAGACAGAATGACCTATTAACAGATAGGCAGACAAAAAGGCAGACAGAGACAAACAGAAACTAACTGAGTGACGGTAGATGGACAGAAAGAACTAAAGATCGAAAGGCAGATAAATAGAGAGCAAGACAGACAGGTTGTCAGGCTGACATAGAGGCAGGCAGGATGCACAGAAGCACCTCAGGACTTGCTCTCCAGCCTTCTCAGGATCCCAGATCTGTACCGGCCCCTCCTGGGATTGGCTTGTCTGCTCTTCAGAGGCCGAGCTGACACCGCAGAGGATCCCTCCCATTCACAGCCTGCTCCGAACTCACCTGTACTTGCTCTCGCAGCTTCTGATCACCTTTCAGCTGAACTCTCTCCTGGACTGGGTCCGGGCAGCAGGGTAGGCCGGTGGGCCCCATGCCCCGGGCAGGACCCTACTGCCCAAGGGCAAAGAACCCTGAGTCCCTTTCCCTGAGCTGGAGAAGGGACCTTTCAGGTGGGTGTGGATACAAACAAAACAAACCCGGAGGGACTCTGGAAATCTGGTCTGGCATCATTATCTGGAGTGCAGGGGGCGGGGCTGCAAGTCAGAGCAGAGCGGGTGATGACAGGAAAAGCATACACTTCAAGCTTCATGGAAGAGAATGTGCATGGATTATGAATTAAGGTTTCTATTGACTGTATTT
>NW_022637498.1:0-1120 GCF_010015895.1 Lontra canadensis | reverse complement strand
TTTTTTTGAGGTGAGTTTTTCTGACTTGCCATTCTGTCCAGAGAAGAATAAATGAAGGAATGAACAAAATCCTAAAATGGCAAGGGAAATGTACACTAAACAAATCATAAAAGACCCAAAACTACAGAAAAGAAACAGAGAGAAAGAAAGAGAGAGAGAATGTAATCAGACAAGTGAGCAGAACAGAACAATACACTGGATTCTGTGTGTGTTTTGGACTGGTTTTTTTTGTTGGTTTTTTTTTTTTGGTTTTTTTTTTTTTTTTTTTTTTCAGAAAATTAGATTGCAAAATTGTGAAGAAAGAAAAACATGTAAAAATAAAGTTAAATATAATGAAAGGATAGAATGTAAGTGTAAAAGTGTAAATTAAAAGACAAGAAAGAATGAAAGAGAAGAGAACACCACAAACAACAAAAAAGGAAGGGATATAGACAGGTGAACAGAACAGAGCAATACATTATCTCCTGAGTGTATTTTGGTCAGTTTGTTAGAAGAAACTACAACTCAAAATTGTAAAAGAAAGAAAAACTTATATATGCAAAAATGAAATTAAATGCATTGAAAGCATGGAATGTAACTGTAATGATGGAAATTTGCACCCCAGTGTCCATAGCAGCAATATCCACAGTAGCCCAACTGTGGAATGAGCCGAGATGTCCTCCAACAGATGAATGGATAAAGTAGATGTGGTTTATATATACAATGGAATATTACTCAGCCATCAGAAAGGATGAATACCTACCATTTGCATCCACATGGATGGAACTGGAGGGGATTATTCTAAGTGAAATAAGTCAACCAGAGAATGGTAATTATCATATGGTTTCACTCATATGTGGAATATAAGGAGTTTTGCAGAGGACTATAACGGAAGGGAGGGAAAGCTGAATGGGAAGAAATCAGAGAGGGAGACAAATCATGACTGGACTCCAGGAAACAAACTGAGGGTTGCACAGGAGAGGAAGGTGGGAGGATGGGACACCAGGTGATGGGTATTAAGGAGGGCACATGATGTGTGGAGTACTGGATGTTATATACAACTAATGAATCATTGAACATTATATCACAAACTAATACCTTGGCTAATTGAATTTAAATTAAAAAACAAAAACAAAAAAAA
>NW_022637497.1:0-1121 GCF_010015895.1 Lontra canadensis | reverse complement strand
TGGAGGACGATTGTCTTTGCATTATTTTTGTGATTAACTGACAGTTGATGATACAGGCACTGTTGTAAGTCACTTAACCCTGTGCCAGCACTTTGTGGTAAATTCTTTTATCATCCTCATTTTTCAGAGGTAGAGACTGATGCAAAGGGAGAAGTTCAGTGTTTCTCCACTGGCCACAGCTAAGCTAGCAAAAAGCAGAGCCTGCATTGGAACCAGGCACTGTGGCTCCAGACCCCAACTCTTCACCCTTGGGCTTCTTGCAGCACTCCTGCTTCCTTGTCACTAAGAACGTGGTGCAGGAGTTTAACAGTACCTTTAACTTCTAGTTTTTCTTTCTCAGAACTGAATCTGCATGGCAGTGCATCTCTGCATAAACATGTGTTTAATTTTGTCACCTTTAATTTTGTTTTTAGATAAGATCTGAAGGAGTCAAGCTGTTTCTTCTGTGGTTTCAAGCACTTCGGACAAACTGTGCAGAAGAGCAGGTACTGATTTTGCTTGCCTCGTGCCTGGTTTCCCAGCGATCCTGTCGTCCACAGGGACCTGTATGGTGGAGACACTCATCAGTCCTAGCCCTGGTGTGGCAGATGGTGAGGAACATTTTAGCCAGCCTTACAGGTTGAAACGACTCTGGAAGTTCTCTTGAGGTATTCCTCAGCTTGTCATGATCCTGAATAGAACTCTTTATTTCGTAGATGGGTTTGGAGGTGGAATTATCCCCTGCTCATGTTCACAATAATGTCTTACAGACATTAGAATAGAAAGAATCAGAGCCTTTTTTTTTAATATGAAATGAGGACAGGAGACATTTACTGAAGTGGTGGAAACAGGAATGGAAGGGAGGACTCAGATGTTGGGAACAGCAGGAAGTAGAGACACATCGTGTATCTGGAGTGTTTCCTTGGCTGTGAATGAGATTTAAATCTGCCATCCGAAACTACTGTTTATTGTCCTCATCATGATTGTTTCATGAGTGGACATTCATCTGCTCACCCAGCTGTGTATTTTCATGCTGCGTTCATGGAAAGACAGTAGCTCCTTCCTGGGAAAGTCATGGCAGCCATCTGTGTCCCATGAGTTTTTAAGGAACTTGCCAGTTAGGGCCATTGATTGATTAATGC
>NW_022637496.1:0-1121 GCF_010015895.1 Lontra canadensis | reverse complement strand
TTAAACTCAGAAAACTAATGAATGAAAATGGCATTTACTCTACACCATAGGAGCCAGGGAGACACCAGCCACTTAGCAAATCCACTAAATAAGAGACCTATCTACTTCAAAAATTCCTAATTATTTTAGTAAGACTGCTCAAGGACCACTGTTTCAGCACAAGCTACTGAGGAAAGCATGTTTATTTATCACTTTGTGAAGCATGACTTTTCATTTAAGTAATTCAAGTGATTATTCTAAAATAATTTCATTTTCCATTCTAGTTTTTCTTATTTCACATGTGAGAAGCAAAGCTACAGTTATTGCTGTGTTTCATTAGCAGAACTTTGGAGTTAATTGATGCCAGTTTTATATTAATGTAGTGAGATACATCAAAAGAAATTAAGTCAATGCCAAAATTGGGTCAAAACTTTAAAAATTCAGTACAAGGAACTGAGTAAACGTTTTGGAAATTCATTATGTTGAAGATTCAATGTCTGATAATATTGCACATGTTATAAATGAAGTTGAAGAGCTCCACACTGAATATAAACCTGGTTGTTTTGATGGTTTTATTAGTTATCTATTACTGTGTAACAAACCATCCCTAACATAGAAGCTTGAAAAAACAAACATCTATTACTTAACACAGTTTCTGTAGGTCAAGAATTCAAGGATGGCATATCTGGGCAGTTCTGTCAGGAAATTGAGGTCAGGAACTTTGGCTATATCAGCAGTCATGATGTGAAGGCCTGACTGGGTTGGAGGATCGTCTTCCCAATGATTCAGTCACGTGGCTGTGGGCAGTACACTGTTCCCTCACCACATGATTGTCTCCATTGGGCCACTCGAGTGTCCTCACAAACATGGTGTCTGGATTCCTCCAGAGTGTGTGATCCAAGACAGTAAGACAGACGTTGTAATGCTTTTTATGACCAGCTGTCAAAGTCTATGTCATAACTTTTGGATTCTTTGTGACCAGCACCCATAGCTGTGGCACACTTCATTAATGATTACTTTAACCTGAAATTGAATAGGTCTGCCAGGTGCTTAGGGACTGACTTAGCCTTTCAACACAGGTTATGCCTCCCTCCTGAGAATAGAGACTGGCACCAACTGTCAATTCTCTGACTTTTGTGTGA
>NW_022637495.1:0-1122 GCF_010015895.1 Lontra canadensis | reverse complement strand
TTGACACAGCTCAAAATAGCAAGGTTTCCTTCTGGAAACAGGAATTTCTGTATTTGTGGCTCAGGGATCCCCCAAATGTAGGTATTCGAGACGAGGTCTCAGTGGACAGGTGCCCAACAACCTAAGCTAGGGTACAGATAAGAGCCTAGTGGCATGTCATGTTCAATCTTCTGTCTCTGGGGCCATTGACCTGGGTGTCTGATGGGAGGTAGTTACTCAGGGTGTGTCACACTGCGCATTTTGTCCTGGGCGACCTATGAAATTGGGATAGTCTGAGGGGCCTATCAGGTTTTTCCTAACCTTGAGGTTTTCTGAAGCTCTAAGGGGCACAGCTGCCTCCTGGATGGCAGGCACAGTTCTGTGGTGTGTCTATGGAATACCCAAGTTGGAGGGATGGTGAGGCAGGACTCTGGAGACAGAAGTCTGAAAACACCAACTAGGGTTAGGATTAGGGAAGAGGGTATGGCAGGCCCCATCTGCAGAAACAGAGGTATCTGAAATTAGGGCGAGTGTGAGGCAGTAGCTGAGGCGTTTGTCTCTGGATTTTTTGTCTAGGATGGCCACAGAATGTAGGGGTGGCCTCATGGGGCCTTGGAAGATTCTCCCTCTCTGGGGATTATGCCTGGTTCCCAATAGTTTGGTGTCATTCTGGGGGAAGGGAGGAGTCCTGTTTTCTCTTTCAGGTTTCCCCCCCAAAACAGGGGTCCCAGAGCAGGGCTCTGGATACAGGTTCCTGCATAATCCATCTTGGGTTAGGATTTGGGCCTTGGGGCATTGCAAGCCTGATATGTGGGCTCTTGGTCCTGCTACTGTGGGGCCACATATAAAAACGGGGCTCAGGATGGTGGTTATAATGCATGCTTCTACTCAAGGCAGACCTCAAGAGTGGGAGTGGCCTCATGGACCATGAAGGATTCTCCTACCCTGAGGGTTTGACACCCATCTCAAGGTTTCCTGCCATGGGGAAGGAGGAGTTCTGTGTTTGTATCAGGTTCCCCCATATCTAGGGATTTGAGATAAGGTCTGGGGACAGATGCCTAAAAACTCAGGTTGGGTAGATATGACGGCTTAGGGTCATGACAGGAATGAATGGCTGGATATGCGGGTAGCTGTCTGGGTGGC
>NW_022637494.1:0-1122 GCF_010015895.1 Lontra canadensis | reverse complement strand
TCTTGTTCAACATAGTATTAGAAGTACTAGCAACAGCAATCAGACAACAAAGAGAAATAAAAGGTATCCAAATTGGCAATGAAGTAGTCAAACTCTCTCTCTTCGCAGATGACATGATTCTTTATACGGAAAACCCAAAAGACTCCACACCCAAACTCCTAGAACTCATACAGCAATTCAGCAACGTGGCAGGATACAAAGTCAATGTACAGAAATCAGTGGCTTTCTTATACACTAGCAATGAAAATACAGAAAGGGAAATTAGAGAATCGATTCCATTTACTATAGCAGCAAGAACCATAAGACACCTGGGAATAAACCTAACCAAAGAGGTAAAGGATCTGTACTCGAGGACCTACAGAACACTCATGAAAGAAATTGAAGAAGACACAAAAAGATGGAAGACCATTCCATGCTCTTGGATCAGAAGAATAAACATTGTTAAAATGTCTATACTGCCTAGAGCCGTCTATACTTTTAATGCCATTCCAATCAAAATTCCACCAGTATTCTTCAAAGAGCTGGAGCAAATAATCCAAAAATTTGTATGGAACCAGAAAAGACCCTGAATCGCTAAGGAAATGTTGAAAAAGAAAAACAAAACTACGTTACCTGATTTCAAGCTTTACTACAAAGCTGTGATCACCAAGACATGGTACTGGCATAAAAACAGATACATAGACCAGTGGAACAGAGTAGAGAGCCCAGATATGGACCCTCAACTCTATGGTCAGTTAATTTTCGACAAAACAGGAAAAAACATACAGTGGAAAAAAGACAGTCTCTTCAATAAATTGTGCTGGGAAAACTGGATAGCTATATGTAGAAGAATGAAACTCGACCATTCTCTTATACCGTACACAAAGATAAACTCAAAATGGATAAAAGACCTCAATGTGAGACAGGAATCCATCAGAATCCTAGAGGAAAATATAGGCAGTATCCTGTTCAATATCAGCCACAGCAACTTCTTTCAAGATATGTCTCCAAAGGCAAAGGAAACAAAAGCGAAAATGAACTTTTGGGACTTCATCAAGATCAAAAGCTTCTGCACAGCAAAGGAAACAGTCAAGAAAACAAAGAGGCAACCCATGGAATGGGAGAAGATATTTGCAAATGACA
>NW_022637493.1:0-1122 GCF_010015895.1 Lontra canadensis | reverse complement strand
CTTTTGTCTCTGGATTTTATGTCAGGAATGGCCCAGATGAGGAGTTTGCCTCATAGACCATGGATGATTCTCATTCTCTGGGGATCGGGGCCAGCTCCGAATCATTTTATTCATTGTGTGGGAAGGCAAGATGATTCTCCGTCTCTGGGGATCTGGGCCTGGCTCCCAGTCATTTTGGTCATTGTGTGGGAAGACAGGATTCCCTTTTCTGTCTCAGGTTTCCCTCCATAAGAGGGATTCCAGTGCAGAGCCCCAGGTATGGGCGAATGGAAAACCCCAGCTTTGGTTATGTTTGGAGCCTAGGGGCATGGCAAGCCCAATGTGTGTGCTCTATGTCGAGCTACCGAGAGGATTCATTTGAAAATGAGGGTGGGGCTGAGGGTCCCAATTCATGATTGTGCCCAAGGCGACCTTCAAGCATGCGCGTGTCCACATGGTTCATGAATGTTTCTCCGACTGTGAGGGTTTGATAGTGACCCACATCCCAACAGCAAGGTTTCTTGCCATAGGGAAGGAGGAGTCATGTTTTGTGCATCAGATTCCCCCATATGCAGTTATTTGTGAGAAGGTCTAGGGATCGATGCCTGAAAACTCAGGTGGGGAAGAGATGATGGCAGAGGTCCACGGCGGGTCCAATCTGTTGCATATGTGGCCAGCTGTCTGGGTTTCAGATGGGAGGTCTGGGTTCAAGCTGTGTCAGACAGAGCATTAGTGCACAGGGCATCCTGGGACATTGGGCTGCAGTCGAGGGCCGTGCAGGTGGATCCTCATTTGGGATTTCTGGGCAGCCCCATAGGACACTTTTTCCTTCCGGTGGGCAGGCTGACTGCTGTGTTGTGTCTCCAGAATTCCCCAAACTGGAGGGCTTGCTGGCCAGGATTGGGAGGACGGAAGTCTGAAAATACAAGCTAGGGTTAGGTTTTGGGGAGAGAGTAAGGCAGAGGGCACTCTGCAGAGGCTCAGTCTTGATCTCCGACATCTGATGTAAGTGCGAGAATCTGACGTTGGCTCAGGCTGGAGTTTTCGACCACGATGGCACCTCAGTGGAAGGGTGGCCTCAAGGGGCTTTCAAGGGTTTCCCACTCTGGGGGTTGTGAGCTGCTCCCAACAGCAAGGTTTCCT
>NW_022637492.1:0-1123 GCF_010015895.1 Lontra canadensis | reverse complement strand
AGGGATCACCAGGATATCCACTGTCCTCAACCTCCTCCAGCCCAGGGCCGGGAACACCCACATATCCCTCTTTCCCTGGAACTCAAGAGGAGGGGGTGGGGCTGCCCTGGGATGGTTCAGAGAAGTGACTTGGCATCACCTGCACTGCTCTTATGTAGGCAAGGTTTGAGCCAATGTTTACAGCATGTGGAAAAGCCATTCTGCTGGGGTTTCTGGAAGCCACAGCCCCAGGAAGTAAGCAAGCAACAAGAAAACATCTTTCAGTATCGGATGTCTCCAGCCAAGTAACTCTGATACTGAACTACACTAGAATGTGGGTGCCTGGTTGCAAGGGTTCCAAGTTCCAAGTTCTGTTGAGATCGATGGTCCAGGAAGTGACTTCACTGCCTGGGATCACCTACCCAAGTCTACTCCTGGATTGACACCTACACAAACAGTGCTCTGGGTTGCTGTCTGCTCATCTCCTTTCTGCATGCAAGATCACATCTGTACACAGTGACACCAACACACCCTTCTCCACAGGCCGCCAAGGAAGGTCTGGGTGCAGAAAGAGCCCCACCTGGCTTCAGACACAAATCTCCACTCTTACCTGTTTTTGACCCTGTATAAGCTATCATCCCTGTTGGGGGTGGTCTGCATCTTGTCTGTACAATACAGATGATTCTAGCATGTACTTCCTCTAGATATCCACAGGCATATGTGGGATAATACCTATGATACTGGAAGAGTGGTGGTGTCACATGCAGAGAAAAAACCTCCAACCACATTTTCTTTTCACCTTCTCTGAGACTGCTGCTAGTCAGATCCCACCCCACAGACCCTACTGGGGTGTGTGTGTGTGTGTGTGCATATGCACACTCATTCCTGTGTGCCCACATGTGTTCATTAGTGCTAAGATTCTGGAGTCCCAGAAGATGACAGCCCGATTTCCAGAGGGATGGACAGTAACTTCCCAAGATCTTAGGCTTTCTAATTTCCAAAGCAAACCCTAAAGAAGGGATTGGATCCTTGGCCCTCGATAGTCAGAAACCGCCCTTATCCCTGGAGATGGCCTGTCCTGTGATGCAAGCCATTATCTCCTTTCCAATGGGTGTGATGTGGATAGGGGCCCACTCAGTGGGTT
>NW_022637491.1:0-1123 GCF_010015895.1 Lontra canadensis | reverse complement strand
CACAGATGTGTGTTTGCGTGTTGGAAGCAGAAGAGCAGCTTCACACCATGGCTGTGCGTGCGGCATGGGAGCATTCTCGAGACGAGAGCCTGCTGGAAGTGTGTTGCTCTCCCTCAGCCAATAAGAGGCTGAGGACATGGCGCAGATGTCAGGAGCTCCTCTGGCATCCTCCACCCATGCCAGCTGTCACCTGACGGGCCTTGTGGCTCCAGAGGGCGCCAGCAGATGCTGCTGCCAAGTGTTCTTCCTCGCAGCCCCCTTCTGAGCACCTGCCCTCTGAGGATGCAGAGAACTCCATCGGCATGAGTATTCATGAATGTGCTACACCGAGTTAACATCCGGTTGGTGAGACCGGCCTGCTGCCTTGGGTTAAAGAAACATTTTTTTTTTTAAAGATTTTTTATTTATTTATTTGACAGAGAGAGATCACAAGTAGATGGAGAGGCAGGCAGAGAGAGAGAGAGAGAGAGAGGGAAGCAGGCTCCCTGCTGAGCAGAGAGCCCGATGCGGGACTCGATCCCAGGACCCTGAGATCATGACCTGAGCTGAAGGCAGCGGCTTAACCCACTGAGCCACCCAGGCGCCCTAAAGAAACATTTTTTTAAGCTAATTTCTAGAAAAATGTAAGGACTGCTGAGCCCACTGACCCACACTTCCAGGCAGTGCTGGCCTCCATTTCCCACCGGAGCCTCTTCCCTGCCAGGCCCTTTTGTCCACTGTGCTGGGTCGGGAAGGGCTGACATGTGCAAGGGGCATGGATCACTGTTGGGGGGACGTCAGGTAAGCTGGAATCTGGGGGGCTGTGCTTCGAGCTGGGAGCAGGTGCAGGCTGGGTAACATGTCACCATGGGAGAGGAGCCATGTCCGTCAAGCTGGGAATGGGAAGGTGTCACTGAAAAGGGAGAGGAGGACATGGACTTGAAGGATGAGAACAAGCTTCCAGACACGGGTGGGGGAATATCCAGGCAGAGACAGGGGAGTGGCGGGCTCCGAGGCAGAGGTGCAGGGGAGCCTGGCATGGGTGGGAAGCATCCTGGGGCCGCAGGCTAGGAGGGGCAATCCCGTGCCTGCTAGGATCTGCCCTGGGGCCAGAGGGCTGCTTCCTATCTGGACCAGGGGCCTG
>NW_022637490.1:848-1123 GCF_010015895.1 Lontra canadensis | reverse complement strand
ACAGGGTCTACTCTGCAACTCTACGTTTTGGTCCCCAAAGAGCAATAACATCCACTTCCCTCAATGTATCTAACATGACCAGAGTTCGTCGAGGGTCTTTCCTCAACATGGAAGACACTGTGTTGAATATGCTTGCGATTGAAGGAGTTTCCCTTCACGCAGACCTACTGTGGAATGAGGGTTGGATGTCTGAGCTCAGGGCCCTTTTGAGATTATACATGGTTTCATCCAAGTCAGTTCCAACAGCATCCAACTTTTCTCAGGCTCAACCCTGT
>NW_022637490.1:382-748 GCF_010015895.1 Lontra canadensis | reverse complement strand
CCTCAATGTATCTAACCTGACCAGAGTTCGTCGAGGGTCTTTCCTCAACATGGAAGACACTGTGTTGAATATGCTTGCGATTGAGGAGTTTCCCTTCACGCAGACCTACTGTGGAATGAGGGTTGGATGTCTGCGCTCAGGGCCCTTTTGAGATTATACATGGTTTCAACCAAATCAGTTCCACCAGCATCCATCTTAGCTCAGGCTCAACTCTGTCACGAGTGCACCCAAATCACACTTCCCTAATGACGTTTGAAGCGCTTTTGACGGAAGTAGAGAGTGTGGTTGACCACGTTGGTGTGCTCCAACTGTACATTTTGGACCTCTAAGAGCCTTAGCCGGCACCTAACTCACAGTATGAAGACT
>NW_022637490.1:0-282 GCF_010015895.1 Lontra canadensis | reverse complement strand
CTTCTTTCCTCACCTGAGCAGACACTGCCATGAATGGGTGTCCCCGTAAGAATTGCTCTGAGTAGAGACCTTCCCATGGTAACATGTAAGGGCCTTTAGGAGACTCTACGTGTTTTACCACAAGAGGCCCAAGAGCTTCCAACTTTCCACCACCACAACCCTGTCACGAATCCATCCGAAACACACTTCTCTGACAATGTCTGAAGGGTTTTCAACTGAGTGCCCATTGTGGTGGAACACAGGGCCTACTCTTCCACTCTACGTTTTGGTCCCCAATGAGGA
>NW_022637489.1:0-1123 GCF_010015895.1 Lontra canadensis | reverse complement strand
CACAGATGTGTGTTTGCGTGTTGGAAGCAGAAGAGCAGCTTCACACCATGGCTGTGCGTGCGGCATGGGAGCATTCTCGAGACGAGAGCCTGCTGGAAGTGTGTTGCTCTCCCTCAGCCAATAAGAGGCTGAGGACATGGCGCAGATGTCAGGAGCTCCTCTGGCATCCTCCACCCATGCCAGCTGTCACCTGACGGGCCTTGTGGCTCCAGAGGGCGCCAGCAGATGCTGCTGCCAAGTGTTCTTCCTCGCAGCCCCCTTCTGAGCACCTGCCCTCTGAGGATGCAGAGAACTCCATCGGCATGAGTATTCATGAATGTGCTACACCGAGTTAACATCCGGTTGGTGAGACCGGCCTGCTGCCTTGGGTTAAAGAAACATTTTTTTTTTTAAAGATTTTTTATTTATTTATTTGACAGAGAGAGATCACAAGTAGATGGAGAGGCAGGCAGAGAGAGAGAGAGAGAGAGAGGGAAGCAGGCTCCCTGCTGAGCAGAGAGCCCGATGCGGGACTCGATCCCAGGACCCTGAGATCATGACCTGAGCTGAAGGCAGCGGCTTAACCCACTGAGCCACCCAGGCGCCCTAAAGAAACATTTTTTTAAGCTAATTTCTAGAAAAATGTAAGGACTGCTGAGCCCACTGACCCACACTTCCAGGCAGTGCTGGCCTCCATTTCCCACCGGAGCCTCTTCCCTGCCAGGCCCTTTTGTCCACTGTGCTGGGTCGGGAAGGGCTGACATGTGCAAGGGGCATGGATCACTGTTGGGGGGACGTCAGGTAAGCTGGAATCTGGGGGGCTGTGCTTCGAGCTGGGAGCAGGTGCAGGCTGGGTAACATGTCACCATGGGAGAGGAGCCATGTCCGTCAAGCTGGGAATGGGAAGGTGTCACTGAAAAGGGAGAGGAGGACATGGACTTGAAGGATGAGAACAAGCTTCCAGACACGGGTGGGGGAATATCCAGGCAGAGACAGGGGAGTGGCGGGCTCCGAGGCAGAGGTGCAGGGGAGCCTGGCATGGGTGGGAAGCATCCTGGGGCCGCAGGCTAGGAGGGGCAATCCCGTGCCTGCTAGGATCTGCCCTGGGGCCAGAGGGCTGCTTCCTATCTGGACCAGGGGCCTG
>NW_022637488.1:0-1124 GCF_010015895.1 Lontra canadensis | reverse complement strand
TCAAAGAACCAGCTCCTAGTTTCGTTGATTTGTTCTATTGTTTTTTTGGTTTCTATTTCATTGATTTCTGCTCTGATCTTTATGATTTCTCTTCTCCTGCTGGGTTTAGGGTTTCTTTCTTGTTCTTTCTCCAGCTCCTTTAGGTGTAGGGTTAGGTTGTGTACCTGAGACCTTTCTTGTTTCTTGAGAAAGGTCTTATACTGCTATATATTTTCATCTCAGGACTGCCTTTGTTGTGTCCCACAGATTTTGAACCGTTGTGTTTTCATTATCATTTGTTTCCATGAATTTTTTCAATTCTTCTTTAATTTCCTGGTTGACCCATTCATTCTTTAGAAGGATGCTGTTTAGTCTTCATGTATTTGGGCTCTTTCCAAATTTCCTCTAGTGATTGAGTTCTAGCTTCAGGGCATTGTGGTCTGAAAATATGCAGGGAATGATCCCAATCTTTTGATACCGTTTGAGACCTGATTTAGAACCAAGGATATGATCTATTCTGGAGAATGTTCCATGTGCACTAGAGAAGAATGTGTATTCCGTTGCTTTGGGATGAAATGTTCTGAATATATCTGTGATGTCCATCTGGTCCAGTGTGTCATTTAAGGCCTTTATTTCCTTGTTGATCTTTTGCTTGGATGATCTGTCCATTTCAGTGAGGGGAGTGTTAAAGTCCCCTACTATTATTGTATGATTGTCGATGTGTTTCTTTGATTTTGTTATTAATTGGTTTATATAGTTGGCTGCTCCCACGTTAGGGGCATAGATATTTAAAATTGTTAGATCTTCTTGTTGGACAGATCCTTTGAGTATGATATAATGTCCTTCTTCATCTCTTATTATAGTCTTTGGTTTAAAATCTAATTGATCTGATATAAGGATTGCCACTCCTGCTTTCTTCTGATGTCCATTAGCATGGTAAATTCTTTTCCACCCCCTCACTTTAAATCTGGAGGTGTCTTCGGGTTTAAAATGAGTTTCTTGTAGGCAACATATAGATGGGTTTTGTTTTTTTATCCATTCTGATACCCTGTGTCTTTTGATTGGGGCATTTAGCCATTAACATTCAGGGTAACTATTGAGAGATATGAATTTAGTGCCATTGTATTGCCTGTAAGGTGACTGTT
>NW_022637487.1:625-1124 GCF_010015895.1 Lontra canadensis | reverse complement strand
CTAGAAACAGAAAATCAACCACTTTCTGAAAGGTAGGACTGGCAGAGAAGTGAATCCAAAGCAATGGGATGATAGACCGCGGGGGGAGGGGCCAACTCCCGGCAAGCGGCGGAGCAACGGAGCACAAAATCAGGACTTTTAAAAGTCTGTTCCGCTGAGTGACATCGCTCCAGAGACTTAACCGGGGTGAAGCCCACGCGGGGTCAGCGTGGCCTCAGGTCCCGCAGGGTCACAGAAGGATCAGGGTTGTCTGAGTGTCGCAGAGCTTACAGGTATTAGAACGGGGAAGCCGGCTACAGAGACGGAGCCAAGGAGTGAGCTCTAAGCTCGGGGTTACCTTGAACCAGTCGCAGGCTCGGTCAGCTCGGAGCACGGCCGGAGGCCAGGGTGACGGGAGCAATTGGGCGCTGTTCTCTGAGGGCGCACTGAGGAGTGGGGCCCCGGGCTCTCGGCTCCTCCGGGCCGGAGACTGGGCGGCCGCCATCTTCCTTCCCGTCCT
>NW_022637487.1:171-525 GCF_010015895.1 Lontra canadensis | reverse complement strand
ACAAGAAACCCAGCCAGGACCAAGTTCACTTACGAGGAGTGCAGTTTCAATACCAAGGAGAGCCGCGGAATTCCAGAGGAGGAGAAAGCAAAGCACGGAACTCATGGCTTTCTCCCCATGATTCTTAAGCCTTGCAGTTAATTTAATTTTTTTTCTTTTTCAATTTTTTTCTCTTCTTCTGCTAAATTTTTTTAAACTTTTACCCTTTTCTTTTTTAATGTTTTTTAACTAATTTATCTAATATATATATTTTTTCCTTTTTATATTTTTTTCATTATTGGTTTTCTTTTTTTATGTTTCTTTTATCTTTTTTCTTTTTTTTTTTTTTTCTTTCTGAACCTCTTTTTATCCCCT
>NW_022637487.1:0-71 GCF_010015895.1 Lontra canadensis | reverse complement strand
GGTTGTTGCCACCCTTTTAGTATCTTACTTACTCCTTCATATACTCTTATCTGGACAAAATGACAAGGCGG
>NW_022637486.1:0-1124 GCF_010015895.1 Lontra canadensis | reverse complement strand
GGAAAAACTATCCTGAGACTTTGTCAGTAAATGCAAGGGGAGAAGTAAGTTAGTAACAGAAGCAGGTGATTTTGTCCAGGGATGTTTGAGGAACTGCCATGTCACCAGGAGATAAAGAAGATCCTTGGCAAGATTCACTGCCATGAAACACCCACAACAACACATCGTTGCAGACTAACTCCAAGAGTGAACCGGCTGTCTTGGATACTTTTAAATTTCTGCTGCTTCTCTAGTGTAGCATGTGAGGAACTGCTGGGATGGCCTTTGTGCCTCCTTTTGCACACTCACCAGCGGCCCTGCTGGGACAGTAGGGTGCGGTACATGGTACAGAGCATGGGTTTAGGGAATCTGATGACCTGGGTTAAAGTTCTGGCACTGAAACTTACAAACTGTGTGTAACTTGGGGCAAATTACATAGGCTCTTTATGCTTGGTTTCACATTTAATACACATTTAATTTAAAAACACATTTAATAATATCTCACAGGCTGGCCTCAAGTTCAAATCAGCTTCTGTAGGTACAGTCCTGATAGGTAGCAAGGCTTTCCTCTTTTTCCTTTTTCTTCCTGCCTCACAGACAGAGTCTGGTGGTTGTCGAGGCCACCTAGCCTGCTTCTGGGCCCTTTCTCTTCCAGCCAGGAAGCATACTGGAGGTTTTAATAGATAAGTTTTAAAAGAAAGGTCCTGAGGAGGCTGGAGGGGCCTTCAGGAATGCAGGAGAGGTGTGGTCTTAGAGGAAGCTAGGGAATGGTAAGGGTGTGGGAGATGCGGGTGGTGGTGGGGGGGAGTGTGCTGTGGAAGGTGCAGAGTAGTTTGCCTCTGGGAGGAACAAAGGATGCAATGCCCAGAGTTATTTTAGAGGAGAGGGGAGTTGGAGGTTTCTGCCTGATGACCTTTACTTTTCTATGAAATTGAATTCTTGTTTTCTTTATGTTCTGTTTTGTTTGTTTTTGCTGAGAATAAGGCCTATGAAGACAGTGGTAAAGATTTGAAACATATAATTTCAAGAACAGTAAGGGGAACTGAACTCAGGTATCTGAGGTTGGATGTCTGACTGTCTTTGTGTAATCATTTTTTAATTTATTTTTATTATTATTTTAAAAGATTTTATTTATTTATTTATTT
>NW_022637485.1:0-1125 GCF_010015895.1 Lontra canadensis | reverse complement strand
AAAGACAAGAAATAACAAGTTTGGGTAAGGATGTGGAGAAAAGGGAGAGCTTGCACGCTGTTGGTGGGAATGTAAATTGGTGGAGTCACTGTGGAAAACAGTATGGAGGTTTCCCAAAATATTAAAAATAGAACTGCCGAATGATTCTGTATTTCTACTTCTGGGTATTTAACTAAATAAAACAGAAACACTAACTTAAAGGGATATACACACCTCTATGTTTACTGCAGCATTATTCACAACAGCCAAGATATGGAAACAACCTTAGCACGTGTTGATGTGCGAATGGATAAAGATTTGGCATTTTTACACAATGGAATACTACTTTACCATTAAAAAAAGAATGAAATCTTGCCATTCGTGACAACGTGGATGCACCTTGATCTAAGTAAAGTAAGTCAGATAGACAAAGACAAATACCATGTGATCTCAATTATATGTGGAATCTTAAAAACTAACAAACAACATAATAAAATGCATGGATATAGAGAACAGAGTGCTGGTTGCCAGGAGGAAGAGGAGTTGGGGCTGGGCAAAAGACAGGATGGGGGAATGGAAAGTACAGACTTCCAGGTGGGAAGTGAATAACTCATGGGGACTGTGGTGTGTAGCATGGTGTCGGTAGTGAATGGTATTGTAGCGTGTATTTGAAGGTTGCCAAGAGAGCAGATCTTGAAAGTTCTCATCATAAGAAAGAAAATTTTTTGTAACTTTTTATGGTGATGGATGGTGAGTAGTTTTATTATGACAATCATTTCACAACACTGTGAAGTGCTGAATCATTGGATTTTATACCTGAAATTGATATAATATGGTATGTCACTTAAGTGACAGAGAATATATATAGCAGATATTATTCAGCCATGAGAAAGAAGGATATCCTGTCATTTGGGACAATGGATGAGTGTGGAAGATATTATGCTAGGCAAACTAAGACAGAAGAAGAAAAATGTTGTATGATATCACTTACACATGGAACCTAAAACAGCTAATTTTATAGAAACAGTGAGTAGAGTGGTGGTTATCAGGGATTTGGGGTGGGAGAAATTTAGAGATGTGGTCAAAGGGTACAAATTTCCAGTTATAAGATGAATAAGTTCTGGGGATCTAATGTACAGCATTTTG
>NW_022637484.1:0-1125 GCF_010015895.1 Lontra canadensis | reverse complement strand
ATTCCTAGAGACATATAAACTACCACAACTGAACCAGGAAGAAATAGAAAGCCTGAACAGACCCATAACCAGTAAGGAGATTGAAACAGTCATCAAAAATCTCCAAACAAACAAAAGCCCAGGGCCAGATGGCTTCCTGGGGGAATTCTACCAAACATTTAAAGAAGAACTAATTCCTATTCTCCTGAAACTGTTCCAAAAAATAGAAATGGAAGGGAAACTTCCAAACTCATTTTATGAGGTCAGCATCACCTTGATCCCAAAACCAGGCAAGGATCCCATCAAAAAAGAGAACTACAGACCAATATCCTTGATGAACACAGATGCAAAAATTCTCACCAAAATACTAGCCAATAGGATTCAACAGTACATTAAAGGGATTATTCACCACGACCAAGTGGGATTTATTCCAGGGCTGCAAGTTTGGTTCAACATCCGCAAATCAATCAATGTGATAAAACTCATTAATAACAGAAAGAACAGGAACCATATGATACTCTGAATAGATGCTGAAAAGCATTTGACAAAGTACAGCATCCCTTCCTGATCAAAACTCTTCAAAGTGTAGGGATAGAGGGCACATACCTCAATATTATCAAAGCCATCTATGAAAAACCCATCGCAAATATCATTCTCAATGGAGAAAAACTGAAAGCTTTTCCGCTAAGGTCAGGAACACGGCAGGGATGTCCATTATCACCACTGCTATTCAACATAGTACTAGAAGTCCTAGCCTCAGCAATCAGACAACAAAAAGAAATTAAAGGCATCCAAATCAGCAAAGAAGAAGTCAAACTATCACTCTTCGCAGATGATATGATACTATATGTGGAAAACCCAAAAGACTCCACTCCAAAACTGCTAGAACTTGTACAGGAATTCAGTAAAGTGTCAGGATATAAAATCAATGCACAGAAATCAGTCGCATTTCTCTACACCAACAACAAGACAGAAGAAAGAGAAATGAAGGAGTCAATCCCATTTACAATTGCACCCAAAACTATAAGATACCTAGGAATAAACCTAACCAAAGAGACTAAGAATCTATATACAGAAAACTATAAAGTACTCATGAAAGAAATTGAGGAAGACACAAAGAAATGGAAAAATGTTCCATGCTCCTGG
>NW_022637483.1:0-1125 GCF_010015895.1 Lontra canadensis | reverse complement strand
ACAAGGTCAAAGAGGTTTCTACCTGTGTTCTCCTGAAGGATTTTGATGGATTCTTGTCCCACATTGAGGGTATTTCATCCATTTTGAATCTATTTCTGTGTGTGGTGTAAGGAAATGATCCCGTTTCATGTGGCTGTCCAATTTTCCCAACACCATTTGTTGAAGAAACTTTTTTTCCCCCAGTGGATACTCCTTGACTGATTTGTCAAAGATTAGTTGATCATAGAGCTGAGGGTCCATTTCTGAGCTCTGCATTCTGTTCCACTGACATATATGTCTGCTTTTGTGCCAGTACCATACTGTCTTGATGACTATAGCTCTGTAATAGAGCTTGAAGCCCAGAATTGTGATGCCACCAGCTTTGGTGTCCTTTTCCAACATTTTTCTGGTTATTTGGAGTCATTTCTGTTTCCAGACAAGTTTTAGGATTATTTGTCCCAGTTCTGTGAAAACAGCTGATGGTATTTTGATGGAGACTGCATCGATTGTGTAGATTGCTCTAGGTAGCATAGACATTTTCACAATATTTCTTCCTGCAATATGTGAGCATGGAATGTGTTTCCATTTCTTTGTGTCTTCCTCTATTTCTTTCATGAGTATTCTGTAGTTTTCTGAGTACAGATCCTTTGCCTCTTTGGTCAGGTTTATTGCTAGGTATCTTATGGTTTTGGGTGTTAGTGTGAAGGGGAGCCACACCTTAATTTCTCTTTCTTCTGTCTCATTGTTGCTGTACAGAAAGGCAACTGATTTCTGTGCATTCATTTTATATGCTGACACTTTACTGAATTCCTGTATGAGTTCTAGCAGTTTTGGGATGGAGGCTTTTGGGTTTTTCACAGAAAGTATCCTATCATCCGCAAAGAGTGGGAGTTTGATTTCTTCTTTGCTGATTCAAACGTCTTTTATTTCTATTTGTAACAGCAATGTTCACAAGAGCCAGACCATGGAGAGACCACAGATATCCACCGACAGAGGAATGGATAAAGAAGATGTGGCATGTGTATTCAATGAGGTACTATCCAACCATCAAAAAAATGAAGTCTTGACACTTGCAATGGCATGGATGGAAATAGAGGGTATTATGCTAAGCAAAATGAGTCCATCATTGAAAGACAATTATCCTAA
>NW_022637482.1:0-1125 GCF_010015895.1 Lontra canadensis | reverse complement strand
ATTCCTAGAGACATATAAACTACCACAACTGAACCAGGAAGAAATAGAAAGCCTGAACAGACCCATAACCAGTAAGGAGATTGAAACAGTCATCAAAAATCTCCAAACAAACAAAAGCCCAGGGCCAGATGGCTTCCTGGGGGAATTCTACCAAACATTTAAAGAAGAACTAATTCCTATTCTCCTGAAACTGTTCCAAAAAATAGAAATGGAAGGGAAACTTCCAAACTCATTTTATGAGGTCAGCATCACCTTGATCCCAAAACCAGGCAAGGATCCCATCAAAAAAGAGAACTACAGACCAATATCCTTGATGAACACAGATGCAAAAATTCTCACCAAAATACTAGCCAATAGGATTCAACAGTACATTAAAGGGATTATTCACCACGACCAAGTGGGATTTATTCCAGGGCTGCAAGTTTGGTTCAACATCCGCAAATCAATCAATGTGATAAAACTCATTAATAACAGAAAGAACAGGAACCATATGATACTCTGAATAGATGCTGAAAAGCATTTGACAAAGTACAGCATCCCTTCCTGATCAAAACTCTTCAAAGTGTAGGGATAGAGGGCACATACCTCAATATTATCAAAGCCATCTATGAAAAACCCATCGCAAATATCATTCTCAATGGAGAAAAACTGAAAGCTTTTCCGCTAAGGTCAGGAACACGGCAGGGATGTCCATTATCACCACTGCTATTCAACATAGTACTAGAAGTCCTAGCCTCAGCAATCAGACAACAAAAAGAAATTAAAGGCATCCAAATCAGCAAAGAAGAAGTCAAACTATCACTCTTCGCAGATGATATGATACTATATGTGGAAAACCCAAAAGACTCCACTCCAAAACTGCTAGAACTTGTACAGGAATTCAGTAAAGTGTCAGGATATAAAATCAATGCACAGAAATCAGTCGCATTTCTCTACACCAACAACAAGACAGAAGAAAGAGAAATGAAGGAGTCAATCCCATTTACAATTGCACCCAAAACTATAAGATACCTAGGAATAAACCTAACCAAAGAGACTAAGAATCTATATACAGAAAACTATAAAGTACTCATGAAAGAAATTGAGGAAGACACAAAGAAATGGAAAAATGTTCCATGCTCCTGG
>NW_022637481.1:0-1126 GCF_010015895.1 Lontra canadensis | reverse complement strand
TAAGAGAAACACAAGAATAAGGCCTATGAGGTGAAATGTCCTTATGAACATTCTTTGAGGAGTCAGTTAATACCATTGCTTCTCAAGAGGAGGCTTCAAGGATAATGATGTTGCTTCAGAGGAAATGTAGACTTTTAATTTGTGGCTAAGTGAACAGTAGCCTATGGGATCCTGTCCAGTTTTCAGAGTTTTCATTTCAAAGAACTTTAGAAAAATGAAAATGAACTGTAGCAAAAAAGATGTGTTATGAAAAGAATTCATGAAACTCCAAACATTAGAGAAATCAATGAAACCTGGCATTTGTAGGTAAGAGTTTCACTGTTGTCACATGCTCAGGGACCTCTTTCAGTTCCCCCTAAAACTTTAAAGAGCTTCAGCTGTCCCTTTGCTACTGATGACCTTTTTCAGGGCACCTTTGACATCCTTGTTCCTAAGGGTGGAAATCAGTGGGTTGAGTAGTGGGGTGATGAAGGTGTAGACCAGGGCAAACTGGCGGTCCTTGTCCTAGGAGGTACTGGAGCCAGTAAACAGGTAGACAAGGCTGCAACAGCCATACTGCAGCAGGACCACAGTGAGGTGCGAGGAGCAGGTGGAGAAGGCCCGGTGGCGGCCCTCAGCAGAGCAGATGCGCAGGATGGCGGAGGCAGTGAACCCGTAGGAGACACAGAGAAGCAGGAAAGGGAATGTAAAGGACCTGTAGCTCTTCTACTGTGTCTGAGCACTCCTACCCCTCCGTGTTGTGTTGTATGTCTGCATATTGGTGTGGTTTCTCTCAAATAAACTTATATTATTTGTATTCATGTTGTGATTATGTAATTTTATTAAGTATTTAAAAAATCTAATAAGTTGTTATAGAAATATAAATGATGAAAATTAACAATTGAATGCTTGATAATTGCAAGTTGCTAAACATTTTTGTGGAATAACGTGTGAGCTGGACCACAAAGGAAGACTGGGAGGGAAATTTGGAATAATTTAATATTCGCATTTGACATGGGTCTAAATGTTCACTCTGTTGTTACAAAAGCTAAAGCTGGCATTAATACGTGATATTTGAGAAGAAAGGCTTTGATTTCAGGTGATACAAACTCAAAGCCCTTGGCTTTATATGAAAAGGTTGATGAAT
>NW_022637480.1:0-1127 GCF_010015895.1 Lontra canadensis | reverse complement strand
ATGGAACCTTCCGCCCTCCTCACACTATCCCTCAGGGATGCTAGGAACAATGAGGAAATGACCGGACGGAGCTCATGGCACCCTTCCACTTAAAACACCTACGAGACCAGAATATATCTTTAGACAGAGGCACCTTTGCTCTCATGCTAGTCTACCTTTATTTTTTTTAACATGTCGACTGTGATGCTACTGAGTTCTGTCAGAGGGACGATATTCATGGGTAGCGAGATGGAAGAACGTCAAAGGGGAACCCCTACATAAGCCCGTCCCTCTAACTTGGTCCAAACCAAGTGGAATTTAAGTCTTTGGCAATACTATTGGAAAACCAGAGGCGAAAGCTCCGTAAATTCCTTTTTGCCGGGTTTTCTCCAAAGCCATACTCTCATACAAATTCTATCTCAAAAACCCAAAGTTCCACATCATGTTCAGTGTGAGACTGTTTTTCTCTCCTTTTTGTTTATTTATTTATTTATTTTTTTTTACTTCTCGGTCCACAAGACGTTTTGGCATAATATACTAACCTGTCGTGGAACGTTCAGTCTGGAGACCTCGAGCTGTTCCTGAGAAGAAAGAAAGAAATGAGGGGCCACTTGCGGACTCAGTCCGTTAAGCCTCTGTGTTCAGGCTCTGCTCATGATCTCAGGGTTGTGGGCTGCAACCCGGGGTTGGGCTCCGAGCTGGGTGTGGAGACTGCTTCAGATGTTCTCTCCCCTTCTCCCTCTGCCCCTCTTGCTCGTTCACCACAAAGGGAAAAAAAAAGAAAATAAAAAACAAAACCAAAACAAAAGAAAGAACAGAATTGGCCTCAAGAAAAGTAAGTGAATTCTGCAAGTTGGCTCGGGTCACTGACAAGGCTGGGACTGAAATCCAAGTCATCCAGTCCCTCGGACCATAACTCATAGGGCATTTTCAGGTAAGGCTGCCTCTGCGAATCATGAACCGCCTCTTGGAGTTTTTGGAGCACCCAGGCTTCCTAATGATGGAAATGTCATACTTGAGACCACCAGAGAAACAGAGAAGAGAACATCACGTGAGTACGACCGTGTCCTTTTTCGAATGCTTCACACCATCGCTATGATCCATGTGTTAAGGGGTGCGAGAGAAGGTAGATGTGAGCATGCTCAAAG
>NW_022637479.1:0-1127 GCF_010015895.1 Lontra canadensis | reverse complement strand
ATGTCACACGATTAGATGGTGCTAAGATAAAGGACCATCTTGAAGTCCATGAATAACCAAGAAGCAGTGAGGTGACAACCATCAATTATTTATTGTCCTTGTCCAGTATATTATTAACAGCTCCAGGAAAGCACACAGTCTTCCTTTCCTGCTTTCTCCCTCATGTTAATGCTTGGCTCCTCAGCTTATGGGAAGTTACATCCTAAGGGAGACATTTTGCTCTCAGCTACCATTAGACAATCCAGAGGAAAAAAGTGAAATTACCTCAAGGCATACTACATTCCACTTTTTTTGGTTACCAAAAAAGATGCATTGCTCTCCCTTCTCCACTAGTGATTCTTCTTATCACCTTCATATGCAGAGCCTCCTCTTTACTTTTCTTCCTACAAGTCCAGGGGACTGCTGATTTCACAAGAGTTCACACTTTGATGAGAGATAGTGATGTTCTATGATTAAATCTCATGCATATACCTGCAAGTTCAGACCTTGTTTCCTAGGGATATGGTTATAGGTTTTTATACTCATTCACTGCTGAGTCAGGAAGAGACTATTTTATAGCTTAGTTTATATGAAGCATAGAAAAGTTATAAATAGGCACTACTTGGGTTCCTTTCAGTTGTAAGTAAAAACCAATCTGTCTCAAAGTGATTTTAAATAATAAGAAAATTATTTCTCCTATGCAGATACATGGCAATGTCAAATATACAGTCTTTTCACTTGTCTGTACCATTAGCTGTGGCATTGGTTCCCCTGTCAGTTACATAGTGTTCCATAATCAAACAAGGCTCTGTTCTTTCTCATTTCTATCCAGTAAGCAAGAAAGAGAGAACCTCTCCTCAACAAGCAGAAAAAGGACTTGGCTCCAGGCTGACTAAGGTCACTGGGGTCATGTGCTTATCACAAACAGTCCCCAGGGAAATATCATAAACTAATGGGTTAAGCTTGGTTTCCAGGGCCAATCCTTAGCAAAGAGTATAGGGAATATATTGACTGGTTTAAACTCATCTGGAGCTGGAGATGACATCAGTGACCCCTGAATGACGAGCTATTGGGGGTGAACACTTTAACACAATCTGAGTTATATGTTCTTATAATTGTCTGTATTTCTTTGGTGTTAGTTGTGATCT
>NW_022637478.1:0-1127 GCF_010015895.1 Lontra canadensis | reverse complement strand
GAGAGTATCATATGGTTCTTGTTCTTTCTTTTATTAATGTGTTGTATCACATTGATTGATTTGTGGATGTTGAACCAACCTTGCAGCCCTGGAATAAATCCCACTTGGTCGTGGTGAATAATCCTTTTAATGTACTGTTGAATCCTATTGGCTAGTATTTTGGTGAAAATTTTTGCATCTGCGTTCATCAAGGATATTGGTCTGTAGTTCTCTTTTTTGATGGGATCCTTGTCTGGTTTTGGGATCAAGGTGATGCTGGCCTCATAAAATGAGTTTGGAAGTTTTCCTTCTATTTCTATTTTTTGGAACAGTTTCAGGAGAATAGGAATTAGTTCTTTAAATGTTTGGTAGAATTCCCCCGGAAAGCCATCTGGCCCTGGGCTTTTGTTTGTTTGGAGATTTTTGATGACTGTTTCAATCTCCTTACTGGTTATGGGTCTGTTCAGGTTTTCTATTTCTTCCTGGTTCAGTTGTGGTAGTTTATATGTTTCTAGGAATGCATCCATTTCTTCCAGAGTGTCAAATTTGTTGGCGTAGAATTGCTCATAGTATGTTCTTATAATTGTCTGTATTTCGTTGGTATTAGGTGTGATCTCTCCTCTTTCATTCATGATTTTATTTATTTGGGTCCTTTCAATTTTCTTTTTGATAAGTCTGGCCAGGGGTTTATCAATCTTATTAATTCTTACAAAGAACCAGCTCCTAGTTTCGTTGATTTGTTCTATTGTTTTTGTGGTTTCTATTTCATTGATTTCTGCTCTGATCTTTATGATTTCTCTTCTCCTGCTGGGTTTAGGGTTTCTTTCTTGTTCTTTCTCCAGCTCCTTTAGGTGTAGGCTTAGGTTGTGTACTTGAGACCTTTCTTGTTTCTTGAGAAAGGCTTGTACCGCTATATAGTTTCCTCTCAGGACTGCCTTTGTTGTGTCCCACAGATTTTGAACCATTGTATTTTCATTATCATTTGTTTCCATGAATTTTTTCAATTATTCTTTAATTTCCTGGTTGACCCATTCATTCTTTAGAAGGATGCTGTTTAGTCTCCATGTATTTGGGTTCTTTCCAAATTTCCTCTTGTGATTGAGTTCTAGCTTCAGAGCATTGTGGTCTGAAAATATGCAGGGAATGAT
>NW_022637477.1:0-1127 GCF_010015895.1 Lontra canadensis | reverse complement strand
ATTTGTTAACAGTTTCCTTTGTTGTGCAAAAGCTTTTGCTCTTGATGAAATCCCAATAGTTCATTTTTGCCCTTGCTTCCCCTGGCTTTGGCGATGTTCCTAGGAAGAAGTTGGTATGGCTGAGGATGAAGAGGTTGCCGCCTGTGTTCTCCTTAAGGATTTTGATGGATTCCTTTCTCACATTGAGGTCCTTCATCCATTTTGAGTCTATTTTCTTGGGTGGTGTAAGGAAATGGTCTAATTTCATTTTTCTGCATGTGGCTGTCCAATTTTCCCAACACCATTTGTTGAAGAGACTGTCTTTTTTCCATTGGACATTCCTTCCTGCTTTGTCCAAGATTAGTTGACCATAGAGTTGAGGGTCTATTTCTGGGCTTTCTATTCTGTTCCATTGATTGATGTGCCTGTTTTTGTGCCACTAAAATACTGCCTTGATGATGACAGCTTTGTAATAGAGCTTGAAGTCTGGAATTGTGATGCCACCAACCTTGGCTTTCTTTTTCAATATTGCTTTGGCTATTCGAGGTCTTTTCTGGTTCCATATAAATTTTAGGATTATTTGTTCCATTTCTTTGAAAAAAAAAATGGATTGGATTTTGATAGGGATTGCATTAAATGTGTAGATTGCTTTAGGTAATATAGACATTTTCACAATATTTGTTCTTCCAATCGATGAGCATGGAACATTTTTCCATTTCTTTGTGTCTTCCTCAAAGACAACTGACAGAATGGGAGAAAATATTTGCAAACGACATATCAGATAAAGGAATAGTATCCAAAATCTATAAAGGGCTCAGCAAACTCAACACCCAAAGAAAAAATAATCCAATCAAGAAATGGGCAGAGGACATGAACAGACATTTCTGCAAAGAAGACATCCAGATGGCCAACAGACACATGAAGAAATGCTCCACATCCATAGGCATCAGGGAAATATAAATCAAAACCACAATGAGACACCACCTCACACCAGTCAGAATGGCTAAAATTAACAAGTAGGAAATGACAGATGCTGGCGAGGATCCGGAGAAAGGGGAACCCTCCAACACTGTTGGTGGGAATGCAAGCTGGTGCAACCACTCTGGAAAACAGCATGGAGATTCCTCAAAAAGCTGAAAATAGAACTA
>NW_022637476.1:0-1128 GCF_010015895.1 Lontra canadensis | reverse complement strand
CTTTGGTCCAAAACCTATGGGATACAGCAAAGGCGGTCCTAAGGGGGAAATACATAGCCATCCAAGCCTCCCTCAAAAAAATTGAAAAATCCAGAACACACCAGCTGTCTCTACACCTTAAAGAACTGGAGAATCAACAACAAATCAAACCAACTCCACACATAAGAAATGAAATAAACAAGATTAGAGCAGAGATAAATGAGGTAGATACCAGAGATACAGTAGAACATATTAATGAAACTAGAAGTTGGTTTTTTGAAAGAATCAAGAAGATCAATAAACCATTGGCCACACTAATCCAATAGAAAAGAGAGAAAGCCCAAATTCATAAAATTATGAATGAAAAGGGAAAGATCACAACTAAAACCAAGGAAGTAGAAACAATAATCAGAAGTTATTATCAACAGTTATATGCCAATATGCTAAGCAACCTAGATGAAATGGATCCATTCCTGGAAATCTATAAACTCCCAAAATTGAACCAGGAAGAAAGTGACAGCCTGAATAGACCGATATCTAGTAATGAGATTGAAGAAGTGATGAAAAACCTCCCAAAAGATGGGTGCGTCAAGATGGCTGAGACTACTTCTGGTAGCAGGAGATCAGCTAGATAGCTTATCTAAAGATTGCAAACACCTACAAATCCAATGGGAGATTGACGAGAAGAAGAACAGCAATTCTAGATACAGAAAATCAACCACTTTCTGAAAGGTAGGACTAGCAGAGAAGTGAATCCAAAGCGACGGGAAGATAGACTGCAGGGGGAGGGGCCGGCTCCCGGCAAGCGGCGGAGCAACGGAGCACAAAGTCAGGACTTTTAAAAGTCTGTTCCGCTGAGGGACATCGCTCCAGAGGCTTAACCGGGATGAAGCCTACGTGGGGTCAGCGTGGCCTCAGGTCCCGCAGGGTCACAGAAGGATCGGGGGTGTCTGAGTGTCACAGAGCTTACAGGTATTAGAACGGGGAAGATGGCTACAGAGACAGAGCCGAGGAGTGAGCTCTAAACTCAGGGTTACCTTGAAATGGTCGCAGGCTCTGTCAGCTTGGAGCGTGGCCAGAGGCCAGGGTGTCGGGAGTGATTGGGTGCTGTTCTCTGAGGGCGCACTGAGGAGTGGGGCCCTGGGCTCT
>NW_022637475.1:0-1128 GCF_010015895.1 Lontra canadensis | reverse complement strand
TAGTTCTATTTTCAGCTTTTTGAGGAATCTCCATGCTGTTTTCCAGATTGGTTGCACCAGCTTGCATTCCCACCAACAGTGTTGGAGGGTTCCCCTTTCTCCGGATCCTCGCCAGCATCTGTCATTTCCTACTTGTTAATTTTAGCCATTCTGACTGGTGTGAGGTGGTGTCTCATTGTGGTTTTGGTTTATATTTCCCTGATGCCGAGGGATGTGGAGCATTTCTTCATGTGTCTGTTGGCCATCTGGATGTCTTCTTTGCAGAAATGTCTGTTCATGTCTTCTGCCCATTTCTTGATTGGATTATTTGTTCTTTGGGTGTTGAGTTTGCTGAGCCCTTTATAGATTTTGGATATTATTCCTTTATCTGATCTGTCGTTTGCAAATATTTTCTCCCATTCTGTCAGTTGTCTTTGAGGAAGACACAAAGAAATGGAAAAATGTTCCATGCTCATCGATTGGAAGAACAAATATTGTGAAAATGTCTATATTACCTAAAGCAATCTACACATTTAATGCAATCCCTATCAAAATCCAGTCCTTTTTTTTTCAAAGAAATGGAACAAATAATCCTAAAACTTATATGGAACCAGAAAAGACCTCGAATAGCCAAAGCAATATTGAAAAAGAAAGCCAAGGTTGGTGGCATCACAATTCCAGACTTCAAGCTCTATTACAAAGCTGTCATCATCAAGGCAGTATTTTAGTGGCACAAAAACAAACACATCAATCAATGGAACAGAATAGAAAGCCCAGAAATAGACCCTCAACTCTATGGTCAACTAATCTTGGACAAAGCAGGAAGGAATGTCCAATGGAAAAAAGACAGTCTCTTCAACAAATGGTGTTGGGAAAATTGAACAGCCACATGCAGAAAAATGAAATTAGACCATTTCCTTACACCACCCAAGAAAATAGACTCAAAATGGATGAAGGACCTCAATGTGAGAAAGGAATCCATCAAAATCCTTAAGGAGAACACAGGTGGCAACCTCTTCATCCTCAGCCATACCAACTTCTTCCTAGGAACATCACCAAAGCCAGGGGAAGCAAAGGCAAAAATGAACTATTGGGATTTCACCAAGAGCAAAAGCTTTTGCACAACAAAGGAAACTGTTAACAAATCCT
>NW_022637474.1:0-1128 GCF_010015895.1 Lontra canadensis | reverse complement strand
GACTGGGCTCACCTCCCAACAGATCCTGTGCAGTTCTGACCACACATTTTCTACAAAAACATGGGCTTCATTTAAGCTACTAAGTTTGTTGCAATTTGTGTGTGTATGTGTATGTGTATGTTTGTTAATACTGATATATACTATATATCATAGTATTTAGACAATATTTCATATTGGTATATATTTTATATTCATATATATTGATATATATTTTACTGTATACTATATTTCACATATATACTATATTTCACATTGGTTACTGTCATATTTTTTAAATATGATTTTTAAATATGACAGTAACCATTGTGAAATCAATTAGTCTATCTATTGCACACCAATACACAAACACTGTACTTACAAATTATGAACAATAGACAAATGTGACTTCACCAGATCTTAAATATCTACATGGCCAAGGAAGCAATCACTGCAGTAAGGCAACTCACAGAATGGGAGTTATTGTGACAAAATCAATCATGAGCGCACACACACGTGCAAACTAAAGAAAACGCATAGTAATGGCTTATGAGATGCAGCGAACGCAGTTCTCAGAGGACATTTCTGATGTGTCTGAAATGTCCTCCATTTCTGAAAACTACTACCCTTAGAATAAAGAAAGATCTCTAATAACAACGTAAGTTTAGTGTGAGAAAAGAATAGGGAGAACAACGTATTAATCAAAAATTGTCTATACGAAGGAAATAATACAGATGGAGAACTCGAGGATCTATAGACCCAAGCACAATAGAAGGGATAGAAAAGATACAGGTTCCCTTGAACAAAGATAAACGAAATTGACAATTTTCGTTATATAAACCGAGAGAAAATGACGGAGGCCTCCATTCAGTACAATCTGGAACGAGAGACGGGACCTTCAACTCCTACCACGGAAGGACAAAGCAGCAAAAGAGACGACTATAACAATTCCGCACCCACAACAGGACAGCCTCTAAGAGGCGGTTAGATCCTAACGTTGTGCCTCTCCTTGACCTTGCTTTCACAAATCCACCATCCAAGCTCAGTCCCACAGGGACCTCTGCCCCCCCGCCTGCTGACGTCGCAGCCTGCTTCTCCTCTGGCCCTGCTCGCCAGCCACCTCCACGTTTTCGGAGTCCGCAAGCAGAATAG
>NW_022637473.1:0-1128 GCF_010015895.1 Lontra canadensis | reverse complement strand
TCCAGGGCCATATAGCTCCACAGATGAATTCTACCAAACAATTAAAGAAGAGTTAATAACCATTATTCTCAAACTATTCCAAAAAATCAAAATGGAAGGAAATCTTTCAAACTCATTTTATGAGACCAGCATTACCCTGATTCCAAAACTAGAAAAAAAAAAACAAACCTCAATTATAAAAAGAGAACTAGAGACTAATATTTCAATAAATATGGATGCAAAAATTCTCAACCAAATACTAGCAAACCAAATCTAACAGTACATTAAAAGAGTTACTCATCACAGTCACGTGAGTTTAGTCCTGGGCTCCAAGTGTGATTCAGTCTTCACAAATCATTCAATGTGATACACCGCATTGATACAAGAGAGGACAAAAATTATATGATCTGTTCTATACGTGCAGAAAAATCATTTGACAAAGTGCAACATCCATTCTTGTTAAAAAAAAAAAAACTCAACTAAGTAGAGATACAAGGAATGTATCTCTACAAATAAAGGCTATCTCAGGGTCCTGGGATCGAGTCCCGTGTCGGGCTCTCTGCTCAGCAGGGAGCCTGCTTCCCTCTCTCTCTCTCCGCCTGCCTCTCTGTCTACTTGTGATCTCTCTCTGTCAGATCAATAAATAAAATCTTAAAAAAATAAGATACACAGCCAATATCATCCTCAGTGGGGAAGAACTGAACTTTTCTTCTAGAATCAAAAATAAGGCAGTGATGTCCACTCTCACCACTTTTATTTAACAATAGTACTAGAAGTCCTAACCTCAGGAATCAAACATAAAAGAAAAAAAAGAAGAAATTAAAAAAAATCTATAATGGCAAGGAAGAAATCAGACTTTCACTATTTGAAGAAGACAGGATACAATATGAAGAAAACCCAAGAGACGTCACCAAAAAGTTGTTGGAACCTATACACAAATTCAGTAAATTCACAGGATATAAAATTGACATAAATAAATCTGTTGCATTTCTGTTCGCCAACAATGAAGCAGCAAAAAGAGAAATCAAGGGATGAAACTCATTTACAAGTGAACCAAAAAACCATAAGATACATAGAAATCTAACCAGAGGTTAAAGATCTGTACTCTGAAAATTATAGGATGCTTATTCAAGTAAGTGAAGAGGAAAT
>NW_022637472.1:0-980 GCF_010015895.1 Lontra canadensis | reverse complement strand
TTTGCAGAAATGTCTGTTCATGTCTTCTGCCCATTTCTTGATTGGATGATTTGTTCTTTGGGTGTTGAGTTTGTTAAGTTCTTTATAGATTTTGGATTAGTAGCCCTTTATCTGATATGTTGTTTGCAAATATCTTCTCCCATTCTGTCAGTTGTCTTTTGGTTTTGTGAACTGTTTCCTTTGCTGTGCAAAAGCTTTTGATCTTGATAAAATCCCAATAGTTCATTTTTGCCCTTGCTTCCCTTGCATTTGGCAATGTTCCTAGGAAGATGTTGCTGCAGCTGAGGTTGAAGAGGTTGCTGCCTGTGTTCTCCTCAAGGATTTGATGGATTCCTTTCTCACATTGAGGTCCCTCATCCATTTTGAGTCTATTTTCGTGTGTTGGTGTAAGGAAATGATCCAATTTCATTTTTCTGCCTGTGGTTGTCCAATATTCCCAATAGCATTTGTTGAAGAGGCTGTCTTTTTTCCATTGGACATTCTTTCCTGCTTTGTCGAAGATTAGTTGACCATAGAGTTGAGGGTCTATTTCTGGGCTCTCTATTCTGTTCCATTGATCTATGTGTCTGTTTTTGTGCCAGTACCATGCTGTCTTGATGATGACAGCTTTGTAATAGAGCTTGAAGTCCGGAATTGTGATGCCACCAACTTTGGCTTTCTTTTTCAATATTCCTTTGGCTATTCGCGGTCTTTTCTGGTTCCATATAAATTTTAGGATTATTTGTTCCATTTCTTTGAAAAAAATGGATGGTACTTTGATAGGAATTGCATTAAATGTGTAGATTGCTTTAGGTAGTATAGACATTTTCACAATATTTATCCTTCCAATCCAGGAGCATGGAACATTTTTCCATTTCTTTTTGTCTTCCTCAATTTCTTTCATGAGTACTTTATAGTTTTCTGGGTATAGATTCTTAGCCTCTTTGGTTAGGCTTATTCCTAGGTATCTTATAGTTTTGGGTGCAATTGTAAATGGGATG
>NW_022637471.1:0-1129 GCF_010015895.1 Lontra canadensis | reverse complement strand
TCCACTTTTCCCCATGAAGCCCTTATTTTATTAATTATAGCTATTTTATATAAATATATATATGTATATATATATATTTAAGATTTTATTTATTTATTTGTCAGAGAGAGAGAGAGAGAGAGAGAGCACAGGCAGGCAGAGTGGCAGCAGAGGCAGAGGGAGAGCAGGCACCCACTGAGCAAGGAGCCCAATGTGAGACTCGATCCCAGGACACTAGGATCATAACCTAAGCCGAAGGCAGCTGCTTAACCGACTGAGCCACCCAGGTGTCCCTAATTATAGCTATTTTAAATTTCCAGTTTGATAATTCCAAAATCTCTGCCATATCTGAGTCTGGTTCTGATGGCTCTGTTTAGGCTGTGTTTTTTTGTTTTTAGCAAGTCTTTTAAATTTTTGTTGACACCTGGACACGATGTTCTCGGTAAAAGGATCTATGTAAATAGTCCGTGAGCAGAAGGTTTTATGTTTACCTGGCTAGGAGTTGAGCTGTGTTTGCTATTTGCTCTAGCTGTAAGTGTTAAAGGTCAAAATTTCATCAGTGTCACTTTTTTTTTTAATCCCTCACACTCTTTATGTTTTCCTTGAAGTTTCTTAAAATAGGACTAAGGCTTATAGTCTTCCCTTTGTAATCTTTTGTGCAAGAGCATTATTGAGGTAGTGGTAAGGAGTGGGGTGAGGAGAAGTGTTTTATAGTCTCATGATTAGGTCTCAATCTTGTAGTGATCCTATGCCCCTGGGCTTTGACCTTTACAAGTGCTTCTCAGCCACTTCCCGTCTCTGCTTAGGTGAGACAGGAGGACTAAAGGAAACTGGAGTTTAATAATTCTCTTCCCCCAGTACTGTCAAGTCTCTGGTAAAACCCAAAGTGGTTAGGTTCCGGTGAAATAGTTTCCTTTGAGGGTAGGCTTGTGTTAAGTAGTACAAAATGCTCTTGGCATATTTCAGAATGGTTAATTCTCCTTTCCCCAAAGGAAGATCCCGGATCTTCAGTCAGAGCTCCTGATGGGATTCACAGAGGTAATTCATGGAAGTGTGGGGCCCCTAAGACTCCCAGTCCTTATTTTTAACTCTCCATCATTGTGCATATTGATCTTCCAGGAATTTGTTGATTATAATTTAACTTTTCCTA
>NW_022637470.1:0-1129 GCF_010015895.1 Lontra canadensis | reverse complement strand
TCTGTAATAAAGCAATTAGTTATTAAAATTGTGGAAATACCTTGAGATCAACTAGTGTAGATATAACGAATTTTAAAAATCACTCTCCTGCTGTTCCACAGAATGGTTATATCACCATTTATTCAACAATTCCCCCGTTAATGGTCATTCACTTTGTCTCCACTTGGTTTTCTACTTTGCCTCTACAAACAATAGTTCAACAAAACTCCTTAATTGTATTTTTATGCATTGGTGATGTTACTTCTGTGGGGGCAGATTCCCAACATGAGACTGCTAGGTCAAAGTATTTTTATTTTAAAAATTTACTTAAAAACTTATATATTGCTGAATTGCTGGTGGAAATATAAGTTGATATATAACCTTTTTGTAAAAGTAGATGGTTTCCCAAAACCCACTAGCAAAAGATCTCTTAATTTTTGCCAACTTCACAAAGTCAAAGTGACAGCTCATTGGTTGTTTTAATTCACATTTCCCTGAGTACTTCTTAGATTCATTAACATTTTCAGAGATTAATCGCCATTTACTCTTCTATGACTAGCCATCTAGTCCAGATGGATTAAAGACTTTAATGTAAACAATAATCAAAATCTTAGAAAACAAATTTAGAACATTATTGTATAAATTAGGGATTAAGGAGAACTTTTTAACTTTTTAAAAGAGTAAAGTAACAATCTAAAAAGAGAATATATGAATATCTTACTGTGAAAAATTAAAATGTTAAGTTCTTTTACTATATAAAAAAGCATAGACAATCACTAGATTAAAAAAATTTGCAACACATATGAAAAAGGATTAATATTTCAAACATATAAAGAGCACCTCCAGATCTGTAAGAAAGACAAACAAATACAAAAATAGGTGAAAAATATACAGGCAATTCACTGAAGATGATTTGTTGAGTAAAGTATGAAATCTGGATGAATATTTTCATTTGCCCATTATTTTTCTCTATTGTGAATTTCCTTAGACCTTCTAAGATTTAATATGATGGTATGCTTTACCACATTCTTATGTTTCTAAAGTATCTCTCTCTTTTTAAAAGAATTTATTTGAGAGAGAGCATGAGAGAGACAGCAGGAGCGGGGGAGGGGCAGAGGGAGAAGCAGACTCCCCGCTGAGCATGGAGCCC
>NW_022637469.1:0-1129 GCF_010015895.1 Lontra canadensis | reverse complement strand
GATAGAATTTAAGCATGTTGATTACAACTGTTTTATATGACTTCCTTAGACCAGTAATTATCAGTGCTCTCAGCTTATGTGGTTTCCTCAGAATATTGTAATTACTTGTGCTTGTGAAAAGAGTACTGATTCTTTTTTTTTTTTTTAAAGATTTTATTTATTTATGACAGAGATAGCAAGAGAAGGAACACAGCCATGGGGAAGCTGAAGAGGGAGAAGCAGGCTTCCTGCTCAGCAGGGAGCCAGATATAGGGCTGGATGCCAGTGTCCTGGACACTGGGATCATGACCTGAGCCAAAGGCAGATGCTTAACTACTGAGCCACCCAGGCGCCGCTATTTCACTGATTCTAATAATGTTTTCGCATTGTGTTGTAGTTTAAATGGCAATGTTTTCTTTTAATGATACCTAAATGATGGTGAGTCTTACACAGATGATGTCATCGATTCAAATAGTAATAAGGTATGTGGCTTAACCCCATCTTTGACGTCTCTTAGCAGAATCGGCAACTAATGTAGATTTTTTTTTTAGTTAAAGATTTTTAACAGAGAGACATAGCAATAGAGGGAACACAAGCAGGGGGAGTGGGAGAGGGAAAAGCAGGCTTCCTGCTGAGCAGGGAGCCCAATGTGGGGCTCCATCCCAGGACCTCAGGATCATGACCTGAGCCAAAGGCAGATGCTTAATGACTGAGCCACCCAGGCTCCAGCTAATGGAGATTTCTACTTTCCAGAATGACTTAATATTTTTATGAAACTTATTGGTTTCTGTATTGTATCCCATTGTATCAAAACCATCCTTGGAATGAGTAATTGGGTGGTAGAGAATAAGCTAATTCAATGTATGCCCATCATAGGTACCCCCCTCCTCTATTTATTTATTCATTGTTAAATAATCTCTGTACCCAATGTGGACTTCAAACCCACAACCCTGAGATCAAGAGTCAGATGCTTTACTGACTAAACCAGCCAGGTGCCCCATTTCCTCCTCCTTTTTAGAAACAAAATAAAACAAATAAAGTAAGTAAAAGTATATAGACACACACATATGCACATATATATATCTATCTTTATCGAGAAGGTTTTTTTTTTTAAGCTTCCAGACCTGTTTGTGACCCATTGTGGTTTTTT
>NW_022637468.1:0-1129 GCF_010015895.1 Lontra canadensis | reverse complement strand
AGCTGGTGTCCACCTTCAAGAACTACTATTCGCTGGTGCTGGACAGCACCTTGGATCGCGAGAGCGTGTCGAACTATGAGCTGGTGGTGACAGCACGGGACGGGGGATCGCCTCCGCTCTCCGCCACGGCCAGCGTGTCCGTGGAAGTGGCGGACGTGAACGACAACGCGCCGGCGTTCGCGCAGCCCGAGTACACGGTGTTCGTGAAGGAGAACAACCCGCCCGGCTGCCACATCTTCACGGTGTCGGCGCGGGACGCGGACGCGCAGGAGAACGCGCTGGTGTCCTACTCGCTGGTGGAGCGGCGCGTGGGCGAGCGCGCGCTGTCGAGCTACGTGTCGGTGCACGCGGAGAGCGGCAAGGTGTACGCGCTGCAGCCGCTGGACCACGAGGAGCTGGAGCTGCTGCAGTTCCAAGTGAGCGCGCGCGACGCGGGCGTGCCTCCGCTGGGCAGCAACGTGACGCTGCAGGTGTTCGTGCTGGACGAGAACGACAACGCGCCCGCGCTGCTGCCGCGGCCCGGCGGGGGCGGCGCGCTGAGCGAGCTGGTGTCGCGGTCGGTGGGCGCGGGCCACGTGGTGGCGAAGGTGCGCGCGGTGGACGCGGATTCCGGCTACAACGCGTGGCTGTCGTTCGAGCTGCAGCCGGCGGCGGGGGGCGCGCGCAGCCCGTTCCGCGTGGCGCTGTACACGGGCGAGATCAGCACGACGCGCCCCCTGGACGAGGCGGACCCGCCGCGCCAGCGCCTGCTGGTGCTGGTCAAGGACCACGGCGAGCCGGCGCTGACGGCCACGGCCACCGTGCTGCTGTCGCTGGTGGAGAGCGGCCAGGCGCCAAAGGCGTCGTCGCGGGTGTTGGCGGGCGCCGCTGGCGCCGAGACGGCGCTGGTGGACGTCAACGTGTACCTGATCGTCGCCATCTGCGCGGTGTCCAGCCTGCTGGTGCTCACGCTGCTGCTGTACACGGCGCTGCGGTGCTCGGCTCCGCCCAGGGAGGGCGCGTGCGGGCCTGGGAAGCCCACGCTCGTGTGCTCCAGCGCGGTGGGGAGCTGGTCGTACTCGCAGCAGAGGCGGCAGAGGGTGTGCTCTGGGGAGGGCGCGCCCAAGACCGACCTCATGGCCTTCAGTCC
>NW_022637467.1:0-1130 GCF_010015895.1 Lontra canadensis | reverse complement strand
ACCTGCCCTGGGAACCCGGAGAGGGGAGGGAACGGCACCTGCTGGCCCCAAGCCCTCTCTCAAGGCCACCTCTGCAGGTGGTGCCTCATTGTCTTGACTCTTCCTGTTTGAGGCCAAAGGAAACAAAAATGAGAAGTGCAGGGAAAAATTGCAGATGGCAAATATAGCTTCAACCCCCATCCATCACTTTTACTGTTTCCCTAGACTTGTCTGTGCACAGAATGCCAATGTCGGGTTGTCAGGCAAGCTTCCGTGCACCAGGCCTGCGCAGGGATGGGGCCGCATGGGGAGGGAACTCCAGGGACCCCCTTCCTGCTCCCCCCGGGGACAGGAGGATGCTGCCCTTCCTGGGGTTCCCTACATGTGTACAGGAGCCAGGCCAGCGGGGGGAGGCAGAAATCGGGACCAAATGCCTGGGGTCCCAGAACTGGGCACCTACCCAGCCTGGGAGGGTCTGGGTTCACCGCTGTGGGGAGTTCAGACCCTCTCCCTCAGTAGTGCAGATGCGGGGACTGGGGAAGCTCTTGGCTCCACCCAGCGGAGGAAAGGCCATCAACACACCGCAGACCATCTGTGCTCTGGGCAGGTGCTCTGTGTTCCAGAGTGGGGAGCCCAGAGTGGTAGCCTGGGGTGGGCCAGGCCGGTGGGCAGGGCTGAGCAGGTGGGGTTAGAGGGAGTGGGCGGGTCAGGGGGGCAGGGCCCGACAGGAGGGCAGTCAGGAAGGTGGTGGAGCCAGTGAGCCAGGCCAGGCCAGTGGGTGAAGCTGCTGAGGAGGGACAGTGCCCCAGAAGTGGGGTCTTGTTGAGGGCGGGGCCATGGCGGTGGGCGGGGCCGGAGCACAGGGGCGGGGCTAGGGAAGGATGGGGCTCGCCCTGCTGCCCTGCACACGGAGTCTCTGCCCGCAGGTGCATTCCACCAGCCTTGCTAAACAGCAGGAAACCTCACTCTCTCTAATCTCATTCCACTCCCGCTCTTAAATCACAGAACCGTGTTTACCAGTGTCTTTTTATGTTTACTGAATTTTTATATTTTTTATTTGAGTGTGTTTGAGACCTTCAGATTTCCGTCTAGGGAGGTCTTGAACTGTGTAATGACTGTCTTTCTAGTTGAAAGTGTCTTGCACACCGTCC
>NW_022637466.1:0-1130 GCF_010015895.1 Lontra canadensis | reverse complement strand
GCTTGCTAGAGGGGAGATGGGCAGGGGATGGGCTAAATGGGGGATGGGTATTAAGGAGGGCACTTGTGATGAGTACTAGGTGTTGTATGTAAGTGATGAATTACTAAATTCTAATCCTGAAAATAATATTACAGTGTATGTTAACCAACTGGAATTTAAATCAATACTTTAAATTACAAAAGAAGAAGGAAAAAAAAAACAAACCAAGAAAAAAAAATCCCAAAATAATAAAAGATAAAGGAGCTTATTTTTAAAATTCAAAAAAATACCAATCAAATCCTCAACAGTTTTTCACAACCTGTGTTGTAAGCTAGCTAGGATACAATCTTATCAGTATGTATATATTAAGTATGTGTGAACACGTCTGTAGTCTAGGCCTTCTTTTGTTATTGTTCTTTTAAAATAATTGTTCTTAAACTTTAGTTGACCTCAGAATCACATGGAGCATTTGTGGATATAAAGATTGATGGGTTCCTTCTCTAGAGTTCTTCTTCAGTAGTTTATGTTGTTTGGTTGAGATCATACTAGATAACTACTTTTTAAATAATATTAGACCTGTTGGGGCACCTGGGTGGCTCAGTGGGTTAAAGCCTCTGCCTTTGGCTAGGGTCATGATCCCAGGGTCCTCGGATTGAGCCCCACATCAGGCTCTCTGCTCAGCAGGGAACCTGCTTCCACCCCTCTCTCTCTCTGCCTGCCTCTTTGCCTATTTGTGATCTCTATCTCTCAGACAAATAAATAAAATATTTAAAAAAATAAGATTAGAACTGTTAAAATGCAGTTTCTGCATATTCTCTATTCCTTACTTAAATAGCACTCTGCAAGTATTGTGAAGATTTCCACTGTCATTTTTTTTTTTCCCCAGAGACTGGTTTTTATTTAAAATTTATTGTAATGGGGTCTTTGAAAAAAAAGTGGGAGGGAAGGGTAGAGAACATGGAAGGGACACAGGAACGTTTGGACATGGCTAGGGCCACAGCTTTTGTCATGAGGAAGAGGGATGAAAAGAAAGGCCAGAGCTGGAGCTGGGGTGGAAGAAGGGTGGGGGACATGGGGCTGTATTCCCTCATCCCCAGGAAGCAGGTCTAATCCCTGGATCTCCCTCTGTTTACCCTGGAACCCTGGAGTTC
>NW_022637465.1:0-1131 GCF_010015895.1 Lontra canadensis | reverse complement strand
CAGAAATAGACCCTCAACTCTATGGTCAACTAATCTTCGACAAAGCAAGAAAGATTGCCCAATGGAAAAAAGACAGCCTCTTCAATAAATGGTGTTGGGAAAATTGGACAGCCACATGCAGAAAAATGAAATTGGATCATCTCCTTACACCACACATGAAAATAGACTCAAAATGGATGAAGGATTTCAGTTTGAGAAAGGAATCCATCAAAATCCTTGAGGAGAACACAGGCAGCAACCTCTTTGACCTCAGCCGCAGGAACATCTTCCTAGGAACATCGCCAAAGGCAAGGGAAGCAAGGGCAAAAATGAACTATTGGGATTTTATCAAGATCAAAAGCTTTTGCACAGCAAAGGAAACAGTTAACAAAACCAAAAGACAACTGACAGAATGGGAGAAGATATTTGCAAACGACATATCAGATAAAGGGCTAGTGTCCAAAATCTATAAAGAACTTAGCAAACTCAACACCCAAAGAACAAATAACCCAATCAAGAAATGGGCAGAAGACATGAACAGACATTTCTGCAAAGAAGACATCCAGATGGCCAACAGACACATGAAAAAGTGCTCCATATCACTCGGCATCAGGGAAATACAAATCAAAACCACAATGAGATACCACCTCACACCAGTCAAAATGGCTAAAATTAACAAGTCAGGAAATGACAGATGCTGGCGAGGATGCGGAGAAAGGGGAACCCTCCTACACTGTTGGTGGGAATGCAAGCTGGTGCAACCACTCTGGAAAACAGCATGGAGGTTCCTCAAAATGTTGAAAATAGAACTACCCTATGACCCAGCAATTGCACTGCTGGGTATTTACCCTAAAGATACAAACGTAGTGATCCGAAGGGGCACGTGCACCCGAATATTTATAGCAGCAATGTCTACAATAGCCAAACTATGGAAAGAACCTAGATGTCCATCAACAGATGAATGGATAAAGAAGATGGGGTATATATACACAATGGAATACTATGCAGCCATCAAAAGAAATGAAATCTTGCCATTTGTGACGACGTGGATGGAACTAGAGGGTATCAAGCTTAGCGAAATAAGTCAATCGGAGAAAGACAACTATCATATGATCTCCCTGATATGAGGGAGAGGAGATGCAACATGGGGGG
>NW_022637464.1:0-1132 GCF_010015895.1 Lontra canadensis | reverse complement strand
TTTTTTGCCAATATTACCAAGCATTTCATAGTGGTTGCTCTCATTATGATATCCATCTTTAACATCACAATCTACCTCAGGTTAATAGTGATTTAATTCTGGTAAAATCGAATAATTTCAAATCAGATCAGCTTCATTGATTCAATCTGCTTCATACTATATATTCAGAATGTATTTATATATACATATTCATTCCGGTGCTCCTCAACTTTTTTCTATGATTACAAGTTACAATTTTCTTTTTACCTAAGGGCTTTTTTGGGTGGGGGGTTGGGGAGAGGGATAATGAATGCTAGTAAAACATCTGTTTTTGCTTATCCGACAAAGTATTTTGCCATTTTTGAGGGATTGTTTTGCTGGAATAGAACCTCGATAGACTAATATAGCACTTTGAACATATCATCCTATTGCCCTCTTGTCCTCCCTTGTTTCTAAAGGGGTATCACGATAACATGTATCCAAGTGTGGTGAGTTGTTTTACACTTGTAGCTTAGTGATATTTCCTTTGCCTTTGCCTTGACACTTTGATTTTGATATGCAGAAGCTGTGCTCAAGTGCCTCAAATTTAGAAGGCTTCCAGTCTCTTCCAATGGAGCAGTATGTGGGCTGAGAGATGCACTCAAAGTCGTAGTCTTTGAAAAGACTATACTTTGGGGTGCCTGGGTGGCTCAGTGGGGTGAGCCTCTGCCTTCGGCTCAGGTCATGATCTCGGAGTCCTGGCATCGAGCCCCGCATCGGGCTCTCTGCTCGGTTCAGAGCCTGCTTCCCCTTCTCTCTCTGCCTGCCTCTCTGTCTACTTGTGCCCTCTCTCTCTGTCAAATAAATAAATAAAATCTTAAAAAAAAAAAAAAAAAGAAAGAAAAGACTACACTTTGAAAATTCCCTCACCTTTTGCATTTTGCCAGATTTCTAGAGTCTGCTTCTGATGACAAAGCTCAGGAGTGAGAGGTTATTTCACTCCTTTTCTGCTTTTTTTAAATGTGCAAGTTCTCCCCCATAAACTTTTGGCTTGCTGATTGCCACAAACCAGAATGCAAACTTGAGCTAGCATACTGGCAGTTTTTCTCTGTGATTTTAAGCCAAGTAGGCCAGTTAAGGCGAGCAAGCTCCAAGTTTTCACTCTCCACCCAGA
>NW_022637463.1:0-1133 GCF_010015895.1 Lontra canadensis | reverse complement strand
AGAGGGAGCAAGAACAGTCCGGGTTGGGCAGCAGAGAAGAGGGAGAGGAAGCAGGCTTCACATTGAGAAGGGTGCGCAATGTAGGGCCTGATCTTCCAGGATCCAGGGATCCTGACCTCAGCCAAAGCTGGATGCTTAACCAACTGTGCCACCCAGGGACTTAAAAATTAATTTCATGTTTTATAGTGGTGCTGTTTTTGAAGAATTGTGTGTGTCAGGACAGGAATTACACTCTACTGTTCAGATTCAGGCAGTGAGGGCTTCCTCCCCCTCTATGAGAATTTGGTAGCCAACTGCTTTTCTGCACCACCAAGAATAGCTCCTTATCTCTTGGCCTGAGAAGGTGTAAGACCACTGCCGATATGGAAACCGTCCCCAATTTAGAAGACTTAGAACAGGAGGGGATACGTATTCTCCCTTCCATAAACACAAAGCACATCCAGGAATGCCTGCATGGTTCTTTTAGTTAAGGGACCAACTCTGGATTTTGGCTCAGGTCCTGATATCAGGGTTGTCAGATCGAGCCCCTGACATGTGTCATGGTCTGCACTGCATGTGGAGCCTGTGTAATGGTCTTTCTCTCCCTCCATACCTCCCCTTCCAAACTTGGCTACCAGAAGTTCCACGATGTCTATGCCAGACTAAAGGAGGAGCGTGTAGGACAAGAGGTGACCCAGACGACAATCACCAACTAGTGACAAGAGACTAAATAAACTTCCTGCTGCTCCCAGAACCAAACAAGACTTGCAGAAACCCTATTACAACTGCATTTCACATGACCATTTAATGATGCTTACTTCTCCTAGAATCTTATTAGAAATATGTTCTCACTCATCTACCCTGAATCTTCAGTGAAATGGAATTCCTACAAGAGATGTGCAAACACTCTACCTCCTCATGTCTTCTCTACTCTATGTGACCTTCTTACTGACCCTCTTGATTTTGGCTGAGATGATAATCTCTGCTTTGTGAGATTGAGCCCTGTGTCAAGCTCTGCAAATCATGTGGCGCCTGCCCAGTGTCTCCCTCTCTCAGTCTCTCACACATCCCCCTCAAAAAAAAAAAAAAAAAAACAAACAAAACACATCCACTCAGAGATCCATTTGTAAAGATGCCCGATATTCTTTACTCTA
>NW_022637462.1:0-1134 GCF_010015895.1 Lontra canadensis | reverse complement strand
TCTATTTCCCACATCACAAAAATTTGAAAAACCGAGTATCTGCCTGAGATTGGAATACTCAAAACTTCCTGAGAGTACTGTGTGAAATGTTAAGTTAGATGAAATGGGTTAAAAGGAGAAACAGAGCATGTTATTATACTTTTGATTATTTCTGCAGCCACCAGGTTTTCATTAAGCCTTGGGCATGTGGGTTTGTGATTATTTTCATGACAACAAACACTAAAACAGGAGAACAAGATCTGTACTTTAAAGAAATCCAATCTTCCAAAATTTCTCCACATCACCTAATACACTGCTCTCACAGATTTTCTTACAACTCTGTTATTCCATTTCCGGAATCTCTACAGATGTGTTGATCATAGTGACTCATTCAAGGGGGCTTATGCTAAAAAAAAAAATTCGTAGTTTAGACTAGAGTCCCATTATCAAGTAGTGATATCAGATCTGACATAAATCTTAAAAACCTGAGCAGATCATGGGATATAGATAATAAATCAATGTTATGTGTATTCTAATACTAAAGGTTGGTAACTTTTTGCCTGTATCATCTTCAAGTACTTGTATTACTTGTATTCTGGTTTAACAGGTTATTGATTTTGTTAAAGATCATTGAGAAAACATGTTCACAATAAAATCATTCAAGCAACCTTCCTGCCAGTTCTCTTACCAACTTTCCCTTTTTAAAAAGTTACTCTAATTTTCAACCTCTGATTTCTTTCCTTTCCTTTCTAGAGATATATTCACTGATTCTAACCACTTTTTAATACTTGCTAAATTTCCAGCAAAAGCAACAACTGTGTATCTACCCTCATGAAAACACTGTGTACAGATTTACACGTTATCTACTTTAAGCCAGACCAAAAACAAAAACTAAAAAACAAAACCCTATATTAAATATTATTTCCGCTTTATAAATGAGGAAACTATGACCTACAGAAATCAATTCATTTTTTCCCAATATAGCAAAGTTTCTAGATGGCAGAGGGTTCACCTTCTAACTTACCTCAAAACCCAACACCTATCTTCGTCATCATGGTAGGTATTGAGACCACCCAAGTTAAAACTATCATTTTTTTAATATTCATACATTCTACTTATATCTCTGCTTTGTCCAGTACAGAGAGGACCACCTGG
>NW_022637461.1:0-1134 GCF_010015895.1 Lontra canadensis | reverse complement strand
CCCCTCTTCTGTTCCTTGGGGTTGGGGCTTGGGCTAAAAGTTCCAAGCATCTCCCTGGCAACCAGTCCTCATCCAGGAGCCAGAAAATTCCAAAGGATTTAGGAGCTCTGTGTAAGGAATCAGTGTCAAAAACCAAATATTAGAACAAATGCTCCTAGTGATCTTATCACTTTGGAAATTGCAACGGTTTCAGGAACTCTCGGCCAGGAACCAGGGCCAGAGGCCAATATAAATATTTTCTATTATTTCACATGTTGGCCAAGGTTTAATGGTTGAATCTAGGTGTCTGGATGAAGAATAGAGGGCAAGAACACCAGGAAAAGCATTTACAGGCAACCACAAAAAGTGCAGTGGAAATGGAGACCCTATGGCAATTATATTGGGAGCATAATCAATTCTCACTATTCATGGTAGTTATATACTTTAAACTTGTGAGCACTGAATTAGGGAACACTGAGCTATTACTTTGTGGTGTGGGTCACAGAATATAGGGTTAAATTTCTGTGAGTCTCTGGTCAAAACATTTTCATCAACTGAAACACAATATGTGTTACGTAGGTTTGTTTACCAGGATCCTTGTGAAACAAACTGGTCTCCAAAGTTTGCAGGGAGCCTGGGTGGCTCAGTGGGTTAAAGCCTCTGCCTTCTGCTCAGGTCATGATCCCAGGGTACTGGGATCAAATCCCGTGGCGGGGGGGGGGGGTCTCTGCTCAGCAGGGAGCCTGATTCCTCCTCTCTCTCTGCCTATCTCTCTGCCTACTTGTGATCTCTGTCTGTCAAATAAATAAAATAAAATCTTTAAAACAAAACAAAACAAAAACCAAAGTTTGCATGACGTCTTTACAAAAGAATAAAAGAAATACACCAGTAGGATAAAATGAAGGCATATTATAACAATCTTATAATAGTAAAAACTTTGTTTTTTATTGGTTAATGTTACCCACTTAATTGAGCATTTCTTCTGTTTAGTAAGCATTAAAAATAGCACTTGCCTTCTACATACTCTGTTGAGCAGATCTTTTGCTTTGTCCCTTCCTCTGTTCAGACATGAAACAATTAACTTCTTCAAATTGAAAATAGCTTTCAGTGTCATTATCCTTTTCTAATTTTCATGGGCACTTAAAAGAATGCTAA
>NW_022637460.1:0-1134 GCF_010015895.1 Lontra canadensis | reverse complement strand
GTCCATGCTATTCTCCGTGTTGGCAGGAATCAGAAACTCTTTCCAGTGTTTGCATTCAATCCAAGTTACCTTGTGGCCTTGTCAAATTTAGATACGTGTATGTAGCAGTTTTTGTCCAAAAGGACACAGGATAAAGGTTATTAGTAAATATTGTGCTACTTTTGCTTGTTCCAATTTACAGATGATGAATTATAATAAATAAGACTAAATAAGAAACGGGACATATTTGAGACCATTAATTTTAAAGCTCAGGGTTTCAATTCTATTCCTATTGCTTACAAAATGCTGTTGTCTTTTCTGTTTTATATTCCTACTCAGCTATTTAATATAATATAAATATTATTTATTTTTAACATTTAGCTTAGCCAGAGAAAAAACATAAAATTTGTCATAATGTAATATATTTCCACACTTTATATTTCAGAGCTATCTTACTTTTAATCCAACAAATAATAAAGAATTGGTGAGCAAAAATAAAACACAGGAAATATATTATTTGTGGGTAAGTAGAAATATTTTGATTTGTCTTAAATGTAGGGACAAGTATATGTTCATTCCCCAAGTAGAGATGTTTTGGTAATGTAACAGTACAGCATCTACTTAGGAAGCAATAAATATGTATTAAAATGTTTTGATTTAATTATAGCATTTACTTTAGTCTCATTGGAAACTAGTGTATTAAATCAGAAGCAGATAATTTAAATTTCATTTATTTTTTTAAAGTAATGAGGCAAATATTTATTTGAATGTATTTAACATGTTTAAAAATACAGGGTTTTCCAAGACCTTGGTTTTTACCCTCTTTAAGAAAGGAATTAGCACACAGATCAGCAACGTACATACTGACACAGGGCAGAATCGTGAGATTAAAAAAACATCAAACTTAAACATAAAATTACCACATGACCCAGCAATTCCTAAATCCAAAGGAATTTAAAACAGGCATTCAGACAAATACAAACATACAAACGTTCATAGCAGCAGTATGATTGTCAGTAACCAAAAGGTAGAAGCAAACCACATGTCCCTCAGCTAATGAATGCATAAACAAAATGTGGTCCATCCGTACAATGAACTATGATTCAGCCATACAAAGGAACGAGGCACTGACACCCACTACGACATGGATGAACC
>NW_022637459.1:0-1135 GCF_010015895.1 Lontra canadensis | reverse complement strand
GACTGGGCTCACCTCCCAACAGATCCTGTGCAGTTCTGACCACACATTTTCTACAAAAACATGGGCTTCATTTAAGCTACTAAGTTTGTTGCAATTTGTGTGTGTATGTGTATGTGTATGTTTGTTAATACTGATATATACTATATATCATAGTATTTAGACAATATTTCATATTGGTATATATTTTATATTCATATATATTGATATATATTTTACTGTATACTATATTTCACATACATACTATATTTCACATTGGTTACTGTCATATTTTTTTAAATATGTTTTTTAAATATGACAGTAACCATTGTGAAATCAATTAGTCTATCTATTGCACACCAATACACAAACACTGTACTTACAAATTATGAACAATAGACAAATGTGACTTCACCAGATCTTAAATATCTACATGGCCAATATCTACATTGCCTTACTGCAGTAAGGCAACTCACAGAATGGGAGTTATTGTGACAAAATCAATCATGAGCGCACACACACGTGCAAACTAAAGAAAACGCATAGTAATGGTTTATGAGACGCAGCGAACGCAGTTCTCAGAGGACATTTCTGATGTGTCTGAAATGTCCTCCATTTCTGAAAACTACTACCCTTAGAATAAAGAAAGATCTCTAATAACAACGTAAGTTTAGTGTGAGAAAAGAATAGGGAGAACAACGTATTAATCAAAAATTGTCTATACGAAGGAAATAATACAGATGGAGAACTCGAGGATCTATAGACCCAAGCACAATAGAAGGGATAGAAAAGATACAGGTTCCCTTGAACAAAGATAAACGAAATTGACAATTTTCGTTATATAAACCGAGAGAAAATGACGGAGGCCTCCATTCAGTACAATCTGGAACGAGAGACGGGACCTTCAACTCCTACCACGGAAGGACAAAGCAGCAAAAGAGACGACTATAACAATTCCGCACCCACAACAGGACAGCCTCTAAGAGGCGGTTAGATCCTAACGTTGTGCCTCTCCTTGACCTTGCTTTCACAAATCCACCATCCAAGCTCAGTCCCACAGGGACCTCTGCCCCCCCCGCCTGCTGACGTCGCAGCCTGCTTCTCCTCTGGCCCTGCTCGCCAGCCACCTCCACGTTTTCGGAGTCCGCAAGCAGAATAG
>NW_022637458.1:0-1136 GCF_010015895.1 Lontra canadensis | reverse complement strand
TGAGATGCCAAGGTCTTAGAAAGTCCACTCTTCCTTCCAGACAGACCCAGGCTGTTTCATTTGACTGTCACAAACTGACCCTTCTCTTGATAATAGAGCTTTCTATTGCCTTCCTTGATTGTTCTTGATGAACACTCTGGGTAGAGAGCATCTCGGTCCCTATTGTGTTCTCAGACATCTAGTCTTCTCTCTCTTATCTTCTCTTGTATTAAGGCTGATAAGCCCAGAAATCACATTATACCTTCTCTTCCAGAAAACACACAGACTTTTCTCCTGAGAGGCAACCTGGCCGCTCAGATGGAATCCATCTGTTTTCCTACTTTCATCCTATTCTTCTGCCTTCTTCAAAGCTGCTCCCACATTCCCTATCCCTTGGTTTCTGCCTTTCTTAAAACTCTGCCACAGTGGGGCACCTGGGTGGCTCAGTGGGTTAAGCCTCTGCCTTCAGCTCCGGTCATGATCTTGGGGCCCTGGGATCGAGTCCCACATTGGGCTCTCTGCTCTGCAGGGAGCCTGATTCCTCCTCTCTCTCTCTCTCTCTCTGCTTGCCTCTCTGCCCACTTGTTATCTCTCTCTGTCAAATAAATAAAATCTTAAAAAAAAACTCTGCCACAGTATTTCAGGATCCCCACATCACCACTCGCTTTGCTTTGAAGAAAACAAAGAGGACGGTCATGAGGAAGTCTTAAATTCCAGAACCTTACGAGATTCTCCCAAGTCCAGTTTCCAGTTAAATTGAATCCTTTTGTATCCTGAGACGAGAGTTTCTCAAAAGCCATCCTGATTTTTCCCATTTTCTGCATTTTTGAATATGGCATACCTACTCCTTCCCCCAGAAACCTCCTTTCTCTATATATAGGAGCAAAGAAGAAACTGCAGCAGGAAACAGGGTGCTCCTTTTAATGTACATTTCAGTATTCTCAGTGAGAAGAGATGTTGTGCTTTTAGACAATTTCCATTCTCTTCACTAAAGGAAACTAATAGTTTTATCTTTCTGCATACTTTGAAAATAAAATATTCTCATTTTTAAATGGAGAAAGGGAGCATATTATACTTCTTGGAAAGTCAAAGGATATATAAGAAAAGTCCAGGTCCCAAGCAGTTCTGCCACAAAGAAATGTAACATTATTTAAACT
>NW_022637457.1:0-1136 GCF_010015895.1 Lontra canadensis | reverse complement strand
AATAAAATAAAATAGTAATGGATTATAACTCCAAAATATAAGATAATATTCATGAATCCATGCTAATATAAACAAATGATTCACTAAATTAACATATATGTGGGGAAGTAGAAAAATCCACTATGTAGAAAAGTTCCAAATAACTTACCTAGATACAGGAATACCTTGTAGATACTTGCTTCTAGATCACTGCAATAAAGCAAGTCAAAATTTTTCAGTTTCCAATGCATAAAATAACCAATGTACTTTATGTTCATACTATACTACATTCTATTAAGTATAAAATAACATTATGCCTAGAAAGCAATGTACATACCTTGTTTAAAAATACTTTATCAAAAAATTTTCTAAAACTTTATTGCTAAAAATGCTAAACATCATCTGATCTTTCAGCAAATCATAATCACTGATCACAGATAACCATAAACAAATAATAATGAAAAAGTTTTAAATATGGCGAGAATTCCTAAAATGTGACATAAAAATATGAAGTGTGCAAATGCCATTGGAAAAATGGTGCCCAGTAGAATTGTTCAACTCAGGGTTGCCAAGAACCAATTTGTAAAAAAATGCAGTATCGGCAAACTTCTATAAAGTGAAGTGGAATAAAATTAGGTATGGCTATATGCCGCTTCTTTTTTTTTTTTAAAGATTTTATTGATTTATTTGACAGAGAGAGAGATCACAAGTAGGCAGAGAGGCAGGCAGAGAGAGGGGGATTCAGGCTCCCTGCTGAGCAGAGAGCCTGATGCTGGGCTGGATCCCAAGACCCTGAAATCATAACCTAAGCTAAAGGCAGAGGCTTAATCCACTGAGCCACCCAGGCGCCCCTATATGCCACTCCTTAAATGTAATCTGCACATAATAACTTCCTTCCAAAGAGTACAGGATAGAAGGTGGGGGCAGGTGGGAGTGTAAATTTAAAAGAAAGAAACCTAACAGTGCCTTGGCCAGGTCATCAAGGTTAAAACTGATAGACATATCAGGCTGATAGTATGTATCCTTAGTATGACATGATGAAAACAGCACTTCACCCTAGTGGTCTTATTTCCCAAAACCCAGACCCCAGAGAAAAAAGTCAGAAAAATCACAGTTGAGGGGCATTTTACAAAATTCCTGACCAGTACTCCTCAAAA
>NW_022637456.1:0-1136 GCF_010015895.1 Lontra canadensis | reverse complement strand
TAAACAAACAATATGACTTGGCAACTTTTAGCCCACATGGCAATGAAGAGGTGTATTTTATGGTGTCCAGCAACCCTCATAAGATATCTCCCCTAATTGTAGCCTCTCTCCCAGGGACCCAGCAGAATATACTGGGACTGGACCAACCACATCCTTGTTGGCTATCTGGCTATCCAGGTCTTACTGCTTTAGAGATCAGCTTTGCCTGTGTTAAGCTTCAAAACAGTCCTGATAACCCTGAGACAGAGGTGTCATCATGAGAACAATCCATCCCTCCCTCTGAAGTCCAAACAGCTCACTAATTGGAGGGAATACTTGTCTATTACTTTTCCTCACCTCAGATGATACAGAGACAGAAAATAAATCAAAATCAAGTCATAACCCTATCCGTAATGGCTTTGGATTTAGTATGGCTTTCCACATATTTTCTGTCAAAAAATTTAAAAAAGAACACTTAAGGGTTCCTGGGTAGCTCAGTCATTAAATGTCTGCCTGCAGCTCAGGTCATGATCCCAGGGTCCTGGGATCAAGCCCCATATCAGGCTCCCTGCTCAGTGCAAGGTCTGTTTCTCCCTCTCCCACTCCCCATGGTTGCTTGTGTTCCCTCTCTCACCATCTCTCTCTCTCTCTCTCTCTCTCTCTCTCTCGGTCAAATAAATAAATAAAATCTTAAAAAAAAACCAAACAAACGGTTAGAGTAGGTAGTATAAATTCTAATAGACTGCCTGATGTGGTTATTCTTATTTAACTATAGATAAATCAACTTTTAAAAAGTTTTGGATCATATTATGCTTATCTACCCTGATTTATGCTTTAATATTAATGTATTTTTATTGGTTATAATATTTAATGAATTATGATTTTAATGTTCTCACATCAATGTGCTAACCCATCCAAGTACTGAAAGTTTTATAGATCCCACTGCATCAATACTTATTTTATTGACTAGAGAAAATAAGTCAGGGGCTTTCCTTTATTAAATATTAGTTATTCCATGCAGTGTACTCAGCTCTTCATATACTATGGTGCATTCAATTGCAATGATATTTCAGATTTGTGTGCTCTTGCTTCATCCAGTTTACTGATTTCAAAGTCAAAGTGTGGAAACATTGTCTTTTCCTAAGTCCACTGAGGTA
>NW_022637455.1:0-1136 GCF_010015895.1 Lontra canadensis | reverse complement strand
ATGGAATGGAAGAATTAATCTAAAGTATTGAAACAATTACCAAAGAGGTGGTTTACAGAGACATATGCAGAACAAGAAAGACTGTTAAAGCACCCAAGAACTAGCAACAATCAGAAACTATCAGCGAATTCAAAGGACTGACTTATTCTTCATTCATCTTTGAATCCCCAGTGTCTAGCATAGTAACTGTCACATAGTGTCATGACCATCATCACAATAGCTATGATTTAATGATGGCTTCTCTGGTGCTGGCTATGAAGCTGGGGTATACACACCATTTCATACACTCTCAGACACTTTGTGATTTGGCAACTATTGACTATATTTTACAAGACGGACAATGAAATTCAAGACTCAAAGAAATGGCAGAAAATTACATGGGTAAGATTTACAGAATTCAAAAAGCATGCTGGACACACTCAACATATCATGCTATATCCTAGTTATAGTAAGTGAAGACCCATTTTAGACATCAAATAAAAGATTCTTCTTGCATTTACTATCGAATTTTCCCTACTCCAAAAAAATAACCCATAGTTTTCAATCTAAACTCCAGGGAATAGTTAATAATATTCAATTCTAATTTTCCTGACATTTTGGCAGAAAACTGTTCATGTTTTGTCTCCCACTCAGATTTCAAACTCCTCAAAGGCAGATCCCTTGTGCTGTACTGCTTTCTATCTCTGAGAAACTTTGCTACTTTCTAAACACCAGGTATTTCTTATTTTTACATTCTTGTTTATACATTTATACATTTTTTATTTATACATTCTTCCTATGCTTTTTTCTGTAGTATTTGGCATGGCTATGAGGCAACCTCTCACAGAGTTTCTATTATAATTGGGTTCTAGAGCAGTCACTATTACATCCTGAATGTACAATTCAACTTGTGGTTAGTTTTTAAATCAAAATTAATTTTGTTTCCCATTGTCTTTACCTTCTTTGAAAAATTTGAAGATGCCCAACATGAGCTCTGCAAGATTACAGTTAGCAATTATTTCTAAAGAGGGCAAATACTGGACCTGTCTGACTCATGTCTCTTTTGTAATGATAGTTACCATCATACGGATTCCTAGTAGTGCTTCTGACCTTGGTAGATGAAAGTGAGAAGGAATCCTCAGTTTGCGGACTAGTTT
>NW_022637454.1:0-1136 GCF_010015895.1 Lontra canadensis | reverse complement strand
AGTCTCCTTTCATAGTCCAATTTAGCCCATTTTTGTAAATACTTTAAATCTTCCTCTGAATAGTTCGGTTTTTCTGGTAGGGCTGGAGCTGGGAGTGTAACCAGCTCTTGCCCTGTTTCTCAGGCTGCTTGCTTTGCAGCTTGATCTGCTAATTAGTTTCCTTTTGAAATCAGATCAGTCCCCTTTTGGTGTCCTGGGCAATGGATAATGGCCACCTCTTTTGGGTCCCAAATAGCCTGGAGGAGAGCCAATATTTCTCCTCTGTTCTTAATTCCTTTTCCTTCTGCTGTTAATAATCCCCTTTCATTATAAATAGCCCCATGTATATGAGAAGAGCATAGGCATACCTGCTGTCCATATAGATATTAGCGGTTTTACTTTGGCCATTTGCAGTGCCTTAGCAAGTGCAATCAGCTCCGCTTTTTGCGCCGAGGTTCTGTGTGGCAGGGCTGCTGTCCAGAGTTCCTGCTCAGGGGAAACCACTGCAGCCCCCACATACCTCTTTCCATTGACCATGTAGCTACTCCCGTCTGTGAACAGAGTCATCTCTGCATCTGGGAGAGTAATGTCTCTGAGGTCTGGCCTTACTCCTGCAACTTGGGTTAGGTCCTCCCTGCTGTCATGTGGGTGGTCAGCCAACTCCTCTGGCAGCAGCATGGTTGGATTTAGCACCGCTAGGTGCTGGAAGATCACTCTTGGTTCGTTGAGGAGGAGGGCCTGATACCCTGTCACTCAGCTATTCATCATCCATTGGTCTGGTGGAGTCTGGAGAAGGCCCTTGATAGAGTGGGCGGTGGTCAAGATGAGATTTTGACCCAAAGTCAATTTACTTGCATCCTTGACCAGGAGGGCCATGGCAGCAATTATGCGGATGCAAGGGGGGAACCCAGCTGCTACTGGATGTACTTTCTTGCTAGGATAGGCTACTGGCCTTTGCCAAGGCCCCAGAGTCTGAGTCAAAACTCCTTTGGCCACCCCTGCTTTATCATCCAAATACAAGTGGAAAGGCTTGGTAACATCTGGGATGGCCAATGCTGGGGCACTCAGTAAGGCTGTTTGTAATTCCCGAAATGCTCCTTCTGCGTCAGCTGTCCACTCTATCATAGTGAACACTCCCTTTTGCCAATTTGTAGAGA
>NW_022637453.1:0-1137 GCF_010015895.1 Lontra canadensis | reverse complement strand
ACTTCAACAGGTTAATTTCCAAGCAATTTCAAAGCTTCTGTGAATGGAATTTCCTCCTTCACTAAGTTTTCTGTTTAGCCTTCATGCATTACAAAGTGCTGGGTCTTGTGTGTTCATGTTCTAACACAGGTTTTGGGGATCCCATCGATTATCCCCAAGAATATTCTGTTTGGGGAGGGAGATGGGAAGAGCTTGGGCGCTGGAGCCGATGGGCCACGCTGCAGGTTCATCTTCTCTCAGGACCCGTGTGGGACACGTTGGGCAAGCAGCCATCTTCCCGGAGCCACAGAGTCTTTGCCGGTGATGATAACAGGGGGTAATAATCCCAGAGAGGATTTGTGCTGAAGCTCCAGAGCTTCTTTCTTTCTTAGAAGTCATATGAGCCATTGAGTGTGTGCTCAAAAGAATTGAAAGCAGAGTCACAAAGAAATGTCTGTAGACCCACTTCACAGAAACCTTACTCATAATAGCCAAGAGGTGAAGACAACCCAAGTGTCCACAGATGAATGGGCGAGCAAATGTGGTCTGTCCATACAACGGAACGTTGTTCAGCCTTAAAAAGGAGCAAAGTTCTGACATGTTCTACAACATGGATGAAACTTGAGGACATCACACTAAGGGGAATAAGCCAATCACCCGAAAAGAAATACTAGATGATTCCACTTACATGAGGTACCTACAGCAGTCAGATTCATAAAGACAAAAAGCAGAATGGTGGTGGCCAGGGGCTGGGGCTTGAGGGGGGGCGCGAGGAGGTATTGGTTAATGGGGACATAGTTTCAGTTTGGCAAGATGAAAAGTTCTGCACGGTGGTGATGGTTGCACAACCATGTGACTATATTCACCACCGGTGGAAATGTTGCACTTAAAAATGGCCAAGATGGTAAATTCTGTGTATATTGTTATCACAATTTAGAAAAGAATATTTTAAAAACGTATAAGATGGAGTTGGCATTCTGGAAACACATCCTCAGCGGATGGAAATTATCAGTGCAAATGAAACCTATGCTATGCTAACATGTGCTATATTAGAGGGAAATCAATCCTTCTGCAGTCCCCACGGGTGGGGATGGGGGTCATGGTCGGGGGAGAGGGGACAATGCCCGGAGGGAGAAGGAAGGCCAGGCTGCAAGTGTG
>NW_022637452.1:0-1137 GCF_010015895.1 Lontra canadensis | reverse complement strand
GAAACTTAACATTTATTTTCCAGATTTACAAATTCTGTAAAGTGAGTATTTTATAAATCATATCAAATCCTTCCTTGGGTGAAAAATGTATAGAAGTAAAATTTCTAATTGGAAATATAGCTACATGTTATTAATACAAATGGTGTTATTCATATTTGCTTATTTATTCTTTCTCATTGGGTATCATTCTGTATACCTTTTTGTTACTTATTTGTCCAATATGTAATCAGACCTGAATTTTGCCTTCTCAAATACATCCTGTCCCTTTCTAGGCTATTTTGTCATTTAAAAAGCATTATTCGTGGACCATTAGAAATCACTGAAATAAAATCAGTGGGGGGGGGGAGTTGATAGGAAAAAGATGACAAGGGACACTGATAGACACCTAGGATACTACACTGGCATGCCACAATGATGGAAGACAGTCTAGAACACAATGCACTGACCCTTAATTAGACGGAGCTAATCTAAGAATCATCTAAGACACCTTGATCCTGGGCTGATAACAGAATAAAAATGAGCTCAATTTTAATGCTTAAATGAAATTATACTGGGGGAAAAATAAGCAAAGCTCTTTATACTCTTTATGACAGTTGAACTCAATTTTAGTAGGGAAAAAATAAGAGTGCTTAGTTTAAAGGCGAAAAAAAGCAAATTTGTGTGCGTCGTCATGAGTCAGGTACCCTGGAGCCTTCACTCCAGACTGGATGCAGAAGGCTCTTGGTTCAGAGCCCTGTAGGTGCCAAGTGCTACACAGTCACCTGCTGGCTGTGGGTCCTTGGACACATTTCTTAGCCTGTCTAGGCAGAGTTTCTTCATCTATAACCGGGTGTCATGGCACTATTGACATTTTTAGGTCAGATAATTTTTTGTTGCAGGGGACTCTCTCAAACATAATCCCAAACTGTTTACCCAGGAGATTATGAGCGAATTTCCTCCAGTGTGAGGTGAATTTCCTGCCTGTGTACAGCCTCGTTTCCCCAAGGTGACTGCTTACACACACATCTCCACATTGTGGATCCCATACACCCAGGCTAAATCTTTGAGAAGAGCAATATTTCCCAAAGAATTAAAATCTACAAGAATGGCGCCCTGGCTAAAAACGGAAGGAGTTCACATTACCAAGTAAACATACAG
>NW_022637451.1:0-1137 GCF_010015895.1 Lontra canadensis | reverse complement strand
GTTCACAGGGTAGCTCTATTTTCAACTGTTTGAGGAAATTCCACATTATTCTTCAGAGTGCTGTACCAGATTACATTCCCAGCAACAGAGCCAGATGGTTCCCCTGGCTCCTCAATCTCACCAGCATCTCTCAATTCCTAACTTCCACCCTCCCCTCTGCTCTCCTCCCAGTTTCTCTCCAGCCACACTGGATGCCTTTTTCATCCCCTCTGGCCAAACCAGCTTCTGGTATCGAGGCTCTGCAGCAGAGGTCCCTTCTTCCTGACACAATGCATCCAGATTGTGGAGGAATAGCTCTTTTTTTTTTTTTTTTTTTTTCATTTTGTCCTCAGCACTGTCACCCTCAGTGAGGCCTTTCAGGCGTTCCTATCCAATGACTTTGCAGCCTTCTTTTGGAGCATATTTTGTTTGTCACATGAAACACTTGCTCTTTTATTTTGCATGGTGTTTTGTGCATTGATCCATCTCTAGACTGTGGGCTCCTAAATGGGAGGAGCCCTAGGTATCTCCAGTGCCATGCATGGGCCCACCAAGGTACCTGGCCACAGGGGAGTGCTTTAGTGTAGAGTTAGTGAATGAATAAGTGAGATGGTCTTGGAGCCCACCTTCCCTTTTAAGCACCTACACTGCAGGGAGAAGCGCTACTCCAAATTTCAAGCTGTTTCTGAACAGGGGGACAATCACAATGGCCTCAGCCTGACTCTTCCTGCTCCAGTTCTTCCAGCAGTACTGCCTAGGTACTGAGGACGAGGTGTGCCCTGCATCCTGTTCTCCAGCTCTCCTGGGATAGCCCAAGGCCAGCAGAAAGTCCAGGAAAAATATGCTGTTTTTCTTTGTTTGTTTTGTTTTGTTTTGGCAAGGGGATCCTCAAGTCACTAGCTTTCCAGAGTCACAGGAGCAAAGGAGTACAATCCCAAGGCTCCAAGGGCAGAAGGACAGACATCAGAAACCTCCCTTTCCTCCTTTTCTGTGCACTCTCTCAGTGTCCTCTTTACTATTCCAGCACCCTCACCTCAGCCAGAAGAGTGCTACTGCCTGGGACAACCCTATATGTGCCTGGGACAACCCTCAAGGTCTTATGGAGACTAGTCTTGTCGCTGGGCACCAAACACAGTGTCCAGTGCTCTTGCATTTTCC
>NW_022637450.1:0-1138 GCF_010015895.1 Lontra canadensis | reverse complement strand
CGTGTATAATCTCAAAAGTGCCTGATCTCAGACATCCAACCCGCATACCACAGGAATGTCTGCATTAAGGGAAACTCCTTCAGACGGAAACACATTCATGACAGTGTCTTCCAAGTTGAGGAAAGAAGGTAGAACCACGACGGACTCCGGTCAGGTGAGATACTTTGAGGGAAGTGGATGCTATTGCTCTTTGGGGTCCAAAACGTATAGTGGCAGAGTAGGCCCTGTGCTCCTCCACAATGCGCACTCAGTTGGAAACACTTCAGACATCGTCAGAGATGTGTGTTTTGGATGGCTATGTGACAGGGTTGTGGTTGTGGAAAGTTGGAAGCTCTTGGGCCTCTTGGGGAAAATGAAGAGTGTCCTAAAAGACTGTTACCGGTTGCATGGGAAGGTCTCAGTTCCACGCAATTCCTTCATGCGGACACCCATTCGTGGCAGTGTCTGCTCAGGTGAGGAAAGAAGATAGAACAAAGACAGACTAGGGGCAGTCTTCATCCTCTGAGTTAGGTGCAGGCTACGGCTCTTAACGATCTTAAACGTATAGTGGCAGGGCACCAACTCTGGTCTACCACACTGTCTACCTAGCCAAAGCCCTTCAAACTCCATTGGGGAAGTGTGAAACGGGTGCAGCCGCGACATGGGTGAGCCTGTGGAAAGTTGGCCGCTGCTGGAACTGACTGGGCTGTAACCATGTATAATCTCAAAAGGGCCCTGAGCTCAGACATCCAACCCACATACCACAGGAAGTTCTGTGTGAAGGGAAAGTCCTTCAGGCAGAAACACATTCTTGGCGGTGTCTTCCAAGTTGAGGAAAGAAGGTGGAACCAAACGGACTCTGGTCAGCTTAGATACTTTGAGGGAAGTGGATGCTATTGCTCTTTGGGGTCCAAAACGTATAGTGGCAGAGTAGGCCCTGTGCTCCTCCACAATGAGCACTCCGTTGAAAACCCTTCTAACATTGTCAGAGAAGTGTGTTTCGGATGGATTCGTGACAGGGTGGTGGTTCTGGAAAGTTGGGATAAAACACGAAGTGTCTCCTACAAGACTGTTACCGGTTATATTGGAAGACCTCAGTTCCGCGAAGTTCCTCATGCGGACACCCATTCATGGCAGTGTCTGCTCAGGTGAGGAAAGA
>NW_022637449.1:0-1139 GCF_010015895.1 Lontra canadensis | reverse complement strand
GGAGGGCCTAAATAGAACAAAAAGAAGGAAGAATTCACACTCAGTCTGTTGAGCTGGGACATCTGTCTTCTCCTGTCCGAGACTGGGGCTTACACCATTGATGCTCCTGGTTCTCAAGCCTTCAGACATGGACTGAAACTACACCACTGCTGTCTCTCCAGTATGCATGGGACTTCTCAGCATCCATAATCAAAGGAGCCAAATTTTATAATAAATCTCTCCCTATATATACACACACACACACATATACACATATACAGTATGTATAGTATACATATGCCATAATACAGTATAGAATAGTATATAGTGTATATGTATGGTACACAGTATGCTGTATATGGGGAGGGTGTGTATGTACCATATGTGTATATATAACACCATTAGTTCTGTTCTTCTGGAGAATCCTGACTCACACATCTGTGTATCTGGGTGTGCATGTGTGTATGTGTATATGTACAGCCATATATGTAAAAGCACATACAAAAATATGTGTTTTTATATTATCATTGTTTACTAAGGTGGAGGCTTAAACATCTGCGGCCTATTTCCTCGGCACATTTTAGTATTTGTCAGCTGTTGTGCCCTGTCTGAAATTGTCCGCAGATGTTTAAGCCTCCACCTTAGTAAACAATGATAATATAAAAACACATATTTTTGTATGTGCTTTTACATATATGGCTGTACATATACACATACACACATGCACACCCAGATACACAGATGTGTGAGTCAGGATTCTCCAGAAGAACAGAACTAATGGTGTTATATATACACATATGGTACATACACACCCTCCCCATATACAGCATACTGTGTACCATACATATACACTATATACTATTCTATACTGTATTATGGCATATGTATACTATACATACTGTATATGTGTATATGTGTGTGTGTGTGTGTATATATAGGGAGAGATTTATTATAAAATTTGGCTCCTTTGATTATGGATGCTGAGAAGTCCCATGCATACTGGAGAGACAGCAGTGGTGTAGTTTCAGTCCATGTCTGAAGGCTTGAGAACCAGGAGCATCAATGGTGTAAGCCCCAGTCTCGGACAGGAGAAGACAGATGTCCCAGCTCAACAGACTGAGTGTGAATTCTTCCTTCTTTTTGTTCTATTTAGGCCCTCC
>NW_022637448.1:0-1139 GCF_010015895.1 Lontra canadensis | reverse complement strand
GGAAATAGACTCACAATGGATGAAGAATGTCAACGTGAGAAAGGAATCCATCAAAATCCTTGAGGAGAACACAGGCAGCAACCTCTTCGACCTCAGCCGCAGCAACATCTTCCTAGGAACATCACCAAAGGCAAGGGAAGCAAGGGCAAAAATGAACTATTGGGATTTTATCAAGATCAAAAGCTTTTGCACAGCAAAGGAAAGAGTTAACAAAACCAAAAGCAACTGACAGAATGGGAGAAGATATTTGCAAATGACATATCAGATAAAGGGCTAGTGTCCAAAATCTATAAAGAACTTAGCAAACTCAACACCCAAAGAATAAATAATCCAATCAAGAAATGGGCAGAAGACATGAACAGACATTTCTGCAAAGAAGACATCCAGATGGCCAACAGACACATGAAAAAGTGCTCCATATCACTCGGCATCAGGGAAATACAAGTCAAAACCACAATGAGATATCACCTCACACCAGTCCGAATGGCTAAAATTAACAAGTCAGGAAATGACAGATGCTGGTGAGGATGCGGAGAAAGGGGAACCCTCCTACATTGTTGGTGGGAATGCAAGCTGGTGCAACCACTCTGGAAAACAGCATGGAGCTTCCTCAAAATGTTGAAAGTAGAACTACCCTATGACCCAGCAATTGCACTGCTGGGTATTTACCCTAATGATACAAACGTAGTGATCCGAAGGGGCACGTGCACCCGAATGTTTATAGCAACAATGTCTATAATAGCCAAACTATGGAAAGAACCTAGATGCCCATCAACAGACAAATGGATAAAGAAGAAGTGGTATATATACACAATGGAATACTCTGCAGCCATCAAAAGAAATGAAATCTTGCCATCTGCGACGATGTGGATGGAACTAGAGGGTATCATGCTTAGCGAAATAAGTCAATCAGAGAAAGACAACTATCATATGATCTCCCTGATATGAGGGAGAGGAGATGCAACATGGGGGGTTAAGGGGGTAGGAGAAGAGTAAATGAAACAAGATGGGATTGGGAGGGAGCAAACCATAAGTGACTCTTAATCTCAAAACAAACTGAGAGTTGATGGGGGGAGGGGGGTTGAGGGGGGTGGGGATATGGACACTGGGGAGGGTATGTGCTATGGGGAGTGCTGTGA
>NW_022637447.1:0-1139 GCF_010015895.1 Lontra canadensis | reverse complement strand
GAACTTTGGCCTTCTGTGCATCTATTTCCATTCCTTTACTCTTGTTGCTGTTGTTGTTGTTGTTTTATCAATCTTAAAATATTCATCTGTTTCCAATTATTTTAAACACTTTAAGAGAATCATATACACATGAATGGCTGAAACGCTGGAATACAAAACTCTTATCTATATAAAAATACTTATCTGCAAGTTTCTTCCCTTTGAAATTTTTTTTATATAGCAATACAAATGTTTGCCTTTTAAAATTATATCTAAAATTGACTTCTTTTGCTAAATGTTTGATTCCTGCTTCCTAAAACTTTTCAAAATAATTTTTTTAAATTTTTTATTTTTTCAGTGTAACAGTATTCATTATTTTTGCACCACACCCAGTGCTCCATGCAATCCGTGCCCTGTCCAATACCCACCACCTGAAAAACAATCTGAGGGTTGTTGTTGTTTTTGTTGTTGTTGTTGTTGTTTTCAAATTATGTTCTCCCTGGGGGGCTGGCCTACCATCTCAGAGCTATATCTTGTGCTTGAAATTGAACCCTGTGAAGGAATACTTGTCACCACGGGATAGGTTAGCTCAAAACACCTCTGATAATTTGCCTTCAGAAGGGCATTGACATCAGGATGACTAGGAAATTTGAAGGGGCCCAGCAGAGAATGTTTGTGTGTAGGCTCTGGCAGAAGTTTTGGGAAGGAATTGGCCTCATTTTTGGTGCAAGTAGAAACCAAGTTAGATATCATCCTGCAAGATGCTTCCCATTCCCACTTGACATGTCGAATGTTGGCACTCTTTGTAGTTACTCCCATGTCCTTACTGTTTCTCTAACAAGGTCTCGGGTCATCTTTATGAGCTGTGGTATTTCGGCTCACACAGCACTCAGGGATTGGTGGTGAGTTCCCACCCTGGACCTGTGCTAAGATAGAACAATCAGTGTCTAATATTGGAAAGGGAAATTTGCCTTTCTATCCCTGAGCACTTCATTCTTTACCAGCTGTGGAAGCACAGAGATGAGGATCTAGCTTGCCACACTCTCTTGGCTGATTGAGATGACTTCATTCTGAAGAACAGATGGATTGTGCATGGCCTACAATGCTCCAAGACCTGTTCAGTGCAGAAATAGCTTTTTCAAGGAATAAAGCTCCAAGCA
>NW_022637446.1:0-1140 GCF_010015895.1 Lontra canadensis | reverse complement strand
GGAAGAACTAATTCCTATTCTCCTGAAACTGTTCCAAAAAATAGAAACGGAAGGAAAACTTCCAAACTCATTTTATGAGGCCAGCATCACCTTGATCCCAAAACCAGACAGGGATCCCATCAAAAAAGAGAACTACAGACCAATATCCTTGATGAACACAGATGCAAAAATTCTCACCAAAATACTAGCCAAGAGGATTCAACAGTACATTAAAAGGATTATTCACCACGACCAAGTGGGATTTATTCCAGGGCTGCAAGGTTGGTTCAACATCCACAAATCAATCAATGTGATACAACACATTAATAAAAGAAAGAACAAGAACCATATGATATTCTCCATAGATGCTGTAAAAGCATTTGACAAAGTACAGCATCCCTTCCTGATCAAAACTCTTCAAAGTGTAGGGATAGAGGGCACATACCTCAATATTATCAAAGCCATCTATGAAAAACCCACCGCAAATATCATTCTCAATGGAGAAAAACTGAAAGCTTTTCCGCTAAGGTCAGGAACACAGCAGGGATGTCCATTATCACCACTGCTATTCAACATAGTACTAGAAGTCCTAGCCTCAGCAATCAGACAACAAAAGGAAATTAAAGGCATCCAATATGGCAAAGAAGAAGTCAAACTATCACTCTTCGCAGATGATATGATACTATATGTGGAAAACCCAAAAGACTCCACTCCAAAACTGCTAGAACTTGTACAGGAATTCAGTAAAGTGTCAGGATATAAAATCAATGCACAGAAATCAGTCGCATTTCTCAACACCAACAACAAAACAGAAGAAAGAGAAATTAAGGAGTCAATCCCATTTCCAGTTGCACGCAAAACTATAAGATACCTAGGAATAAACCTAACCAAAGAGACTAAGAATCTATACACAGAAAACTATAAAGTACTCATGAAAGAAATTGAGGAAGACACAAAGAAATGGAAAAATGTTCCATGCTCCTGGATTGGAAGAATAAATATTGTGAACATGTCTATGCTACCTAAAGCAATCTACACATTTAATGCAATTCCTATCAAAGTACCATCCATTGTTTTCAAAGAAATGGAACAAATAATCCTAAAATTTATATGAAACCAGAAAAGACCTCGAATAGCCAAAGGAATATTGAAAAAGAAAGC
>NW_022637445.1:718-1140 GCF_010015895.1 Lontra canadensis | reverse complement strand
CATAACTTAGAAAGACTTTGAGACCAAGGAAATGTACATGTCCCTTCATGAGAAGGAACAACAGTGCGTGCAATGCAGTGTATTCTGGAGGCTTTTAAATGGCCCTCTTGGCAGTCAGACGTGGATGAGGGGTGTCCTTACCTAACAGGGTGTCTCCGGGTCATTTCCCACTGACACATCTGGTGTGAGAGTCTCCTTCTCTCGTCAGTGCACTGAAGATCAATTCCCAAGGAAATGGAGACTCCAAAGAAGTCGAGTCTTACCAAGTTTTGTATTTGCAGGTATCTTTACTCCGGGTCCTGGAACAGCTAGAATAAGACCTAAGATGCACAAGGAAAGAAGATACAGATCTCCCTACTCCTCTCAGCCTTAATGAAACAACAGTGAGATCTCTGGGTTCTACTGTGGAAGCCCATTAGGCA
>NW_022637445.1:0-708 GCF_010015895.1 Lontra canadensis | reverse complement strand
AATCTGAATCAAGATGTTGGCCAGTGAGAGAAGTCAAGGCACAGGAGGTAGGGAGCCTACACAACAGAAACCAGACTCTAGGGCTGGAGGGAATGGGGAAGAGGAGCCGTAGGGCAGCAGTCTGGGGGCAAGCGTGAATGTGAGCCTTGGAAAACAAGCAGCAGCACCGAGCAAGGACGAGGCGACTGGCTGGACTCAATATACATATGAGACTGAACTCGGGAAAAAACAACTGGATCTAGAAAAAAAAGAAACTTCTTGAGATTCCAATGACTGCATGGGAACGCACTGACAGGAGGGAACTCAGTTAGGGCCAACACAGAAACACCTCCAGCCGTCACCGATGGCTACCAACGGCCTTCCCTGCCTTTGCCTCCCTGCCCTCACTGTCTCCATGACCTTGGCCCTCTGTACTTCCTGTAACGTTCATCTTCACATCGTAAGAACATCTGCAGCGGTCGCCCTCACGCGCTGTGCCCTGGATCATACGCAGAGTGGACTGCAGTGAGAGCTGGACCAAAGTCAGATAGTCCCAATGTGCAGGCCAGTGGCATAGAATTTTGGGATTATGTGAAGTCTTTTGCATTATAGACATTAGGTGGGAGAGTGAAATTGGCAAAATAATGATTCTCATTTTCCCAGTTACTACATTTAATAGATTTCCCCTGTGATCGCATTATATATTAACTTCTAACATAATGCCATGTG
>NW_022637444.1:0-1140 GCF_010015895.1 Lontra canadensis | reverse complement strand
AAATAAATTTAACAAAACAAGTGCAAAACTTACACTCTAAAAACGTGGCAATATTTTTGAAAGAAACTAAGAAGTCCTAAATGAACGGAAAGACACCCCATGTTTACAAAGCGAAGACTGGATGAGGGCTAAGACGGCAATGCTCTCCAGACTGATCCAGATTCCACACAGTCCCCACTACAATCGCGCCGGCTTCTGGGCAGAAATGGACAAACTGGTCCGAAAATGCATACGGCAATGCAAGGGACCCAGAATACTTAAAACAATCTTGAGAAAGAAGAGACTCGTGCTTCACGATTCAAGACTCATTACAATACCGTCATCGAGACGGAGGGCATTAACACAGGACACGCATAGAGATCACTGGAATGGGGCTGACGGTGCGGAAACAAGCCCTCCCAGTTATGGTCCACTGATTTCCCACAGGGACGCCAAGGCCACGGCCGGGGGAAGCAGGGATCTTCTACACGCAGCACCGACACAGCTGGACGGCCGCACGCAAGAAAGGAAGTTGGACCCCTTCCTCACGCCATACACAAACCTTAGTCACAGTGGGTCACGGATCTAAGAATCAGAGCTAAAACCATAAAATTCTTAGGAGAAAATATGCGGGTCCATCTTCGTGGCCTTGGAAAGGGCGTCAGGAAATGCCGTTCTGGAGCAGAAGCACAAGCAGAAAGAGGAGCATCCCAACCGCTGGACTTTGCAGAACTGAGGCCTTTTGTGTGCTGCCAGCACCACCAGCACGGAAGGGAAGACGACCCACAGAGCGGGAGCGGGTACGTGCCAGGCATAAACCTGGAGAGAGACGTGTACCTGAATGTAACGAGAACTTTTCTGACTCAGTAAAAAGACCAACGACCTCATTTACAGTGAGCAAGGTGTCTGCACAGACATCTCTCCAAAGCAGACGGAGGAGTGGCCAGTGAGCACATGGGAAGATGCTCCGCGTCACCCGTCGGTAGGAAACGCAACTCAGAACCCCGATGACAGACCCTCCACTTCACACCCACCAGGACGGCAAGGATCAAAGAGAGTCGTAAGTGGTGGCGAGGCCGTGGAGAGGTCAGAACCCTCCGCACCACGGGTGGGAATGTGAAACAGCGTAGCTGCTTTGGAAAACGGTTGGCAGGTCCTCAA
>NW_022637443.1:0-1140 GCF_010015895.1 Lontra canadensis | reverse complement strand
AAATAAATTTAACAAAACAAGTGCAAAACTTACACTCTAAAAACGTGGCAATATTTTTGAAAGAAACTAAGAAGTCCTAAATGAACGGAAAGACACCCCATGTTTACAAAGCGAAGACTGGATGAGGGCTAAGACGGCAATGCTCTCCAGACTGATCCAGATTCCACACAGTCCCTACTACAATCGCGCCGGCTTCTGGGCAGAAATGGACAAACTGGTCCGAAAATGCATACGGCAATGCAAGGGACCCAGAATACTTAAAACAATCTTGAGAAAGAAGAGACTCGTGCTTCACGATTCAAGACTCATTACAATACCGTCATCGAGACGGAGGGCATTAACACAGGACACACATACAGATCACTGGAATGGGGCTGACGGTGCGGAAACAAGCCCTCCCGGTTATGGTCCACTGATTTCCCACAGGCACGCCAAGGCCACGGCCGGGGGAAGCAGGGATCTTCTACACGCAGCACCGACACAGCTGGACGGCCGCACGCAAGAAAGGAAGTTGGACCCCTTCCTCACGCCATACACAAACCTTAGTCACAGTGGGTCACGGATCTAAGAATCAGAGCTAAAACCATAAAATTCTTAGGAGAAAATATGCGGGTCCATCTTCATGGCCTTGGAAAGGGCGTCAGGAAATGCCGTTCTGGAGCAGAAGCACAAGCAGAAAGAGGAGCATCCCAACCGCTGGACTTTGCAGAACTGAGGCCTTTTGTGTGCTGCCAGCACCACCAGCACGGAAGGGAAGAAGACCCACAGAGCGGGAGCGGGTACGTGCCAGGCATAAACCTGGAGAGAGACGTGTACCTGAATGTAACGAGAACCTTTCTGACTCAGTATAAAGACCAACGACCTCATTTACAGTGAGCAAGGTGTCTGCACAGACATCTCTCCAAAGCAGACGGAGGAGTGGCCAGTGAGCACATGGGAAGATGCTCCGCGTCATCCGTCGGTAGGAAACGCAACTCAGAACCCCGATGACAGACCCTCCACTTCACACCCACCAGGACGGCAAGGATCAAAGACAGTCGTAAGTGGTGGCGAGGCCGTGGAGAGGTCAGAACCCTCCGCACCACGGGTGGGAATGTGAAACAGCGTAGCTGCTTTGGAAAACGGTTGGCAGGTCCTCAA
>NW_022637442.1:0-1141 GCF_010015895.1 Lontra canadensis | reverse complement strand
GTGATTCCCTTCTGTTGCCAACTCACAGTGCTGCATTAAACATTCTATGTGTCCTAATCCCCGAGCTGTCTCATCTAAGAAAATGTCTCTGTGTTCTCATCTCAAGAATGGGATACATTATCAGAAATCATAGGATCAAAGCCATTCATGCAGGGAGGTGCTATCAATACTCAGCTTGTAATCTGACCTGTGATCGTATCACCTTTAGACTTCCCTTACTTCAATTCTTTGTATGGATGCCAAGAACCTTTTTTTCTTTTTCCTTAAATATTTACTAATTGATTGGTTGATTGACTGATTTGAGAGTGGGAAGGGTAGAGTGAAGAAAAGCAGAGGGAGAGACAAATCCTCAAGCGGACTCTACCCTAAATACACAGCCCTATGTGGAGCTTGATCTCAGGACATTGAGATCACAACCTGAGCCAAAACCATGATTCTTAGGATTAACGCAAGGATACACCCAGTCACCTTATTGTTTTCATGACCATGGGCCCTCTTGTCCCACCTCTTGCCATAAGTCACTGGGATCTTGGGGGCTTGGTCTGTGTTCCAATCCCTAACTCTCCCGGTAGCTGTAGTACTGACTCATCCCTCTCTTTCACCTCAGGGGAAAATGGCTCACTGATGAAGAGGAGTGAGACCTATGTGCTATGGACCAACTGGGCCAACCTGCTAGAGAAGCAAATACAACATCTGGTGCCTGCCTTCCTAGAAGGAGACCTTAGCTATGTCGACATATTCCTGGGCTCATACTGAGCCTTTGCCACCACCCAAGAGGTGCTGGACCACCTGTTTGCAAGGTGAGCACCCTGCCCCTAACTGCCCAGTGGGATTTGGCCACGGCTTGTGAGTTTTGGGAATGTTCTGAAATTGCCTGAACCTCAGTTTTCTCCTCTGGGGCAGATTTATTACAGAGACTCAGTTGATCTTGAAGGGAATGTACACCCAGGTGCCTGGGCCTGTGGAAAGGTCTACTAGAGGTCTGTGGTTGTACTCATTTATCATTGTCCAGCTTCTCATGATGCAGCCTCTGCCTTAACCCTCACTACCACTATGGTCTTGATCTGGGCTGTTTGGCCATTTAAAAGGAGATCTGAGACTCTGTCTGGGGTCTGTTTCTGGGTGAAACCAGAGCAGGGAT
>NW_022637441.1:0-1141 GCF_010015895.1 Lontra canadensis | reverse complement strand
TCAGGAGAATAGGAATTAGTTCTTCTTTAAATGTTTGGTAGAATTCCCCTGGGAAGCTATCTGGCTCTGGGCTTTTGTTTGTTTGTAGATTTTTGATGACTGTTTCAATCTCCTTACTGGTTATGGGTCTGTTCAGGCTTTCTATTTCTTCCTGGTTCAGTTGTGGTAGTTTATATGTTTCTAGGAATGCATCCATTTCTTCCAGATTGTCAAATTTGTTGGCGTAGAGTTGCTCATAGTATGTTCTTATAATTGTCTGTATTTCTTTGGTGTTAGTTGTGATCTCTCCTCTTCATTCATGATTTTATTTATTTGGGTCCTTTCTCTTTTCTTTTGGTAAGTCTGGCCAGGGGTTTATCAATCTCATTAATTCTTTCAAAGAACCAGCTCCTAGTTTCGTTGATTTGTTCTATTGTTTTTTTTTTGGTTTCTAATTTCATTGATTTCTGCTCTGATCTTTATGATTTCTCTTCTCCTGCTGGGTTTAGGGTTTCATTCTTGTTCTTTCTCCAGCTCCTTTAGGTGTAGGGTTAGGTTGTGTACCTGAGACCTTTCTTGTTTCTTGAGAAAGGCTTGTACCGCTATATATTTTCCTCTCAGGACTGCCTTTGTTGTGTCCCACAGATTTTGAACCGTGTGTTTTCATTATCATTTGTTTCCATGAATTTTTTCAATTCTTTAATTTCCTGGTTGACCCTTTCATTCTTTAGAAGGATGCTGTTTAGTCTCCATGTATTTGGATTCCTTCCAAATTTCCTCTTGTGATTGAGTTCTAGCTTCAGAGCATTGTGGTCTGAAAATATGCAGGGAATAATCCCAATCTTTTGATAACGGTTGAGACCTGATTTAGGACCGAGGATGATGTGATCTATTCTGGAGAATGTTCCATGTGCACTAGAGAAGAATGTGTATTCTGTTGCTTTGGGATGAAATGTTCTGAATATATCTGTGATGTCCATCTGGTCCAGTGTATCATTTAAACCCTTTATTTCCTTGTTGATCTTTTGCTTGGATGATCTGTCCATTTCAGTGAGGGGAGTGTTAAAGTCCCCTACAATTATTGTATGATTGTTGATGTGTTTCTTTGATTTTGCTATTAATTGGTTTATATAGTTGGCTGCTCCCACGTTAGGGGCATAGA
>NW_022637440.1:0-1141 GCF_010015895.1 Lontra canadensis | reverse complement strand
CCCTCCCTTCACACTTGATAAATCTCTTTCCACAATGCCAGGATTCTGTACAGTTAACTGAGTTATTGTCTTTCCCATCTCTCTCTCTCTCTTTTTAAAGACATTTTTATTTATTTATTTGATAGAGAGATCACAGGCAGGCAGAGAGAGAGGAGGAAGCAGGCTCCCCGCTGAGCAGAGAGTTCAATGCAGGGCCCCATCCCAGCACCCTGAAATCATGACCTGAGCCGAAGGCAGAGGCTTAACCCACTGAGCCACCCAGGTGTCCCCCCCCCCAACGCAGAGTCTATGTGATGATATATGTGTAGGCAAGAGGAGACACACAGGCACACACACATACTTCCCCTAGTTGCAGTGCAACGAGGTAATGAAAACAAAGTGTAAAAAAGAGATTGGGGGGGGGGACACCTGGGTGGCTCAGTGGGTTAAGCCTCTGCCTTCGGCTCAGGTCATGATTTCAGGGTGCTGGGATGGGGCCCTGCATTGAACTCTCTGCTCAGCGGGGAGCCTGCTTCCTCCTCTCTCTCTGCCTGCCTGTGATCTCTCTATCAAATAAATAAATAAAAATGTCTTTAAAAAGAGAGAGAGAGAGATGGGAAAGACAATAACTCAGTTAACTGTACAGAATCCTGGCATTGTGGAAAGAGATTTATCAAGTGTGAAGGGAGGGAGGGTTTTGTTAATATTGTTCTCTTTCTCACGTCCCTACTCATTTCTGAATCTGGGGACTGAGTGAACCCTAGATGACATTTTTAGCACAATATCCCGCAGAAGACTTGTCAGCAGGATGTTTTCTTAGCACTGTGAAAGGGTTGCCTGGAATTTAGATAACCTTGCTAGAGGCCTCAACTTAGAGAGGGCTTCTCCCCTCCCTTCACACTTGATAAATCTCTTTCCACAATGCCAGGATTCTGTACAGTTAACTGAGTTATTGTCTTTCCCATCTCTCTCTCTCTCTTTTTAAAGACATTTTTATTTATTTATTTGATAGAGAGATCACAGGCAGGCAGAGAGAGAGGAGGAAGCAGGCTCCCCGCTGAGCAGAGAGTTCAATGCAGGGCCCCATCCCAGCACCCTGAAATCATGACCTGAGCCGAAGGCAGAGGCTTAACCCACTGAGCCACCCAGGTGTCCCCCCCCC
>NW_022637439.1:0-1141 GCF_010015895.1 Lontra canadensis | reverse complement strand
TCAGGAGAATAGGAATTAGTTCTTCTTTAAATGTTTGGTAGAATTCCCCTGGGAAGCTATCTGGCTCTGGGCTTTTGTTTGTTTGTAGATTTTTGATGACTGTTTCAATCTCCTTACTGGTTATGGGTCTGTTCAGGCTTTCTATTTCTTCCTGGTTCAGTTGTGGTAGTTTATATGTTTCTAGGAATGCATCCATTTCTTCCAGATTGTCAAATTTGTTGGCGTAGAGTTGCTCATAGTATGTTCTTATAATTGTCTGTATTTCTTTGGTGTTAGTTGTGATCTCTCCTCTTCATTCATGATTTTATTTATTTGGGTCCTTTCTCTTTTCTTTTGGTAAGTCTGGCCAGGGGTTTATCAATCTCATTAATTCTTTCAAAGAACCAGCTCCTAGTTTCGTTGATTTGTTCTATTGTTTTTTTTTTGGTTTCTAATTTCATTGATTTCTGCTCTGATCTTTATGATTTCTCTTCTCCTGCTGGGTTTAGGGTTTCATTCTTGTTCTTTCTCCAGCTCCTTTAGGTGTAGGGTTAGGTTGTGTACCTGAGACCTTTCTTGTTTCTTGAGAAAGGCTTGTACCGCTATATATTTTCCTCTCAGGACTGCCTTTGTTGTGTCCCACAGATTTTGAACCGTGTGTTTTCATTATCATTTGTTTCCATGAATTTTTTCAATTCTTTAATTTCCTGGTTGACCCTTTCATTCTTTAGAAGGATGCTGTTTAGTCTCCATGTATTTGGATTCCTTCCAAATTTCCTCTTGTGATTGAGTTCTAGCTTCAGAGCATTGTGGTCTGAAAATATGCAGGGAATAATCCCAATCTTTTGATAACGGTTGAGACCTGATTTAGGACCGAGGATGATGTGATCTATTCTGGAGAATGTTCCATGTGCACTAGAGAAGAATGTGTATTCTGTTGCTTTGGGATGAAATGTTCTGAATATATCTGTGATGTCCATCTGGTCCAGTGTATCATTTAAACCCTTTATTTCCTTGTTGATCTTTTGCTTGGATGATCTGTCCATTTCAGTGAGGGGAGTGTTAAAGTCCCCTACAATTATTGTATGATTGTTGATGTGTTTCTTTGATTTTGCTATTAATTGGTTTATATAGTTGGCTGCTCCCACGTTAGGGGCATAGA
>NW_022637438.1:0-994 GCF_010015895.1 Lontra canadensis | reverse complement strand
GTCCCTCAGCGGAACAGACTTTTAAAAGTCCTGATTTTGTGCTCCGTTGCTCCGCTGCTTGCCGGGAGCCGGCCCCTCCCCCCACCGTCTCTCTTCCCGTCGCTTTGGATTCACTTCTCCGCCAGTCCTACCTTTCAGAAAGTGGTTGATTTTCTGTTTCTAGAGTTGCTGTTCTTCTTCTCTTCGATCTCCCCTTGGATTTGTAGGTGTTTGCAATCTTTAGATAAGCTATCTAGCTGATCTCCCGCTACCTGAAGTAGTCTCAGCCTGCTACTTCTCCGCCATCTTGACTCCTCCCTCCGTGAATATTATTTTTGACAGCACATGGAGCACCAACAAATAGAACAAGGTAGAGGGCAGGCAAGAACATCTCTACTTCTAAAGAATCATCATACAGATTATGCTCCCTCACTATCAAAATGAGTAATAAAGCAGAGCCTTGAAAAGTGTAAAACTAGAAAGTAAATTACATACTACCCTCTAACCCTTGATTTAAAAATGAATACTGTTATGCTGAAACTAAATTTAAAAAATGATTAAAAAAATACACTCTGTAAAAAGTAAAAGTCATTTTTAAATTTTATTATATGTATTTTCAGCAAAACAGTATTCATTATTTTTGCACCACACGCAGTGCTCCATGCAATACATGCCCTCTCCAATACCCACCACCTGGTTCCCCCAACCTCCCACCCCCCCACTGCTTCAAACCCCTCAGATTGTTTTTCAGAGTCCATAGTCTCTCATGGTTCACCTCCCCTTCCAATTTCCCTCAACTCCCTTCTCCTCTCTAACTCCCCTTTTCCTCCATGCTATTTGTTATGCTCCACAAATAAGTGAAACCATATGATAATTGACTCTCTCTGCTTGACTTATTTCACTCAGCATAATGTCTTCCAGTCCCGTCCATGTTGCTACAATGGGCAGAAGATATGAACAGACGCTTTTCCAATGAAGACATACAAATGGCTATCAGACACATGAGAAAATGTTC
>NW_022637437.1:0-1143 GCF_010015895.1 Lontra canadensis | reverse complement strand
TACAAGCAACTACAGGAGAGTATTGTGAAAAATTACATACTCCAAACGTGGACAACCTAGAGGAAATGGACAAATTCCTAGAAACATATAATCTATCAAAACAGCAACAGGAAGAAAGAACATTTAAACAGACTGATAACCAGCAATGAAATTAAATCAGTAATCAAAAAATTCCCAACATGGGGCACCTGGGTGGCTCAGTGGGTTAAAGCCTCTGCCTTCAGCTCAGGTCATGATCCCAGGGTCCTGGGATCGAGCCCCACATAGGGCACTCTGCTCAGTGGGGAGCCTGCTTCCCTCTCTCTCTCTGCCTGCCTCTCTGCCTACTTGTGATCTCTCTCTGTCAAATAAATAAACAAAATCTTTAAAAAAATAAAAATAAAAATTCCCAACAAACAAAACTCCAGGACCAGATGGCTTCATAGGCAAATTCTACCATACATTCCAAGAAGAGTTAATACCTATTCTTCTCAAAATATTTCAAAAATATGAAGAGAAAGGAAAATTTCCAAATTCATTCTCTGAGGCCAGTATTACCCTGATACTGAAGCCAGGTGAAGACACCATTAAAAAAACAGAACTACAGGGGCACCTGGGTGGCTCAGTGGTTAAAGTCTCTGCCTTCAGCTCAAGTCCTGATCCCAGGAACCTCAGGCTCTCTGCTCAGCAGGGAGCCAGCTCCATGCCCCCGCCCCCACCCCACCCCATCCTACTTGTGATCTCTGTCAAATAAATACATAAAATCTTAAAAAAAAAAAAAAACCAGAACTACAAAAAATAACAAAAATATTTTTCTAATTAAAAAAAATAAACTACAGGCCAATAACTCTGATGAACATGGATGCAAAAATCCTCTACAAAATACTAGCAAACTGAGTCCAACAATCCATTAAAAAAAAAAAAATCATTCTCCCTGAACAACCTTTACCCCCAGGTTGCAAGGGTGGTTCAATATTTACAAATCAATCAGTATGATACATCATATCAGTAAGAGAAAGGAAAAGAAGCTTCAGATTTCAACAGATGCAGAAAAAGCATCCAATAAAATACAGCATCCATGCATGATCAATAACCCTCAACAAAGTAGGTGTAGAGAAAACATACCTTAACTATAATAAAGGCATTATATAGAAAATCCATTAT
>NW_022637436.1:0-1143 GCF_010015895.1 Lontra canadensis | reverse complement strand
TGCACAGAGCGATCTACACATTCAGTGCAATCCCTATCAAAATAGCATTGACATTTTTCAGAGATCTAAAACAAGCAATCCTAAAATTTGTATGGAACCAGATAAGACCCTTATTTGCCAGAGGATTGTTGAAAAAGAAAACCAAACCTGAGAGCATCACAATGCTTGACTTCAAGCTATGTTACAAAGCTGTGATCATCAAGACAGCATGAAACAAAAACAGACACATAGCTCAGTGGAACAGAATAGAGAACCCAGTTATCAATCCTCAACTCTGTGGTCAGTTAATCTTTGAAAAAAGCAAGAAAGAATAGTCAATGGGAAAAAGAGCGAGAGTCTCTTCAATAAATTATACTGGGAAAATTGGACAGCCACATGCAGAAGAATGAAACTGGACCATACTCTTACATCATACATAAAGATAAACTAAAAATGAATGAAGGAGCTAAATGTGAAACAGGAATCCATTAAATTCCTAAATAAGAACACAAGCAGTAGGACATATGTCTAAAGGCAAGGGAAACAAAAACAAAATGAACTACTGGGACTTATCATGATAACAAGCTTCTGCACAGCAATGGATACCATCAACAAAATTAAAAGACAACCTATGGAATGGGAGACTGTATTGAAAATGACAAAAGAAGTAAAAGGCTGGCATCCAAGACCTATAAAGTACTTGTGAAACTCAACACCCCAAAAACAAAGAGTTAAGTCAATAAATGAGCAGAAGATATGAACAGACATTTCTCCAAAGAAGACATAAGAATGGCCAACAGACACATAAAAAATGCTCCGTATCACTTGGCATCAAGGGAATACAAATCCAAACCACAATGAGATTCCACCTTACACCTTTTAGAATGGCTAAAGTTGACAAGACAGGGGACAACAAACATTGGTGAGGATGTGGAAAGAAAGGAACTCTCTTACACTGTTGATGGGAATGCAAGCTCGTATAGCCACCTGGAAAAAACAGTATGGAGATTCCTTAAGAAGTTAAAAAATGGAGTTACCCAATGACTCAGAAATTGCACTACTGGGCATCTATTCTAAAGATATAATTGTAGTGATCCAAAGGGCACGTGCCCCCCAGTGTTCATAGTAGCAATGTCCACAATAGTCAAACTGTGGAAAGAGCTG
>NW_022637435.1:0-1143 GCF_010015895.1 Lontra canadensis | reverse complement strand
CCTTCCTTCCTTCCCTCCCTCCCTTCTTCCTTCCTTCCTTCCTTCCTCCCTTCCCTCTTTCCTCCTTTCTTTCTCTCTCTCTTTCTTTCTTTCATTCTTAATCTCCTTCCTTCCTTCACTCCTTCCCTTCTTCCTTCTTTCCTTCCATCCTTCCTTCCTTCCCTCTCTTCTCCTTCTTCCTTCATGCTTTCATTCTCTCCTTTCCACTTTTTCATTCTTTCCACCTTTGATTCTTTCCTTCTTTCTTTCTAACTTTCTTCACCACAATGGTGTGATACTAGAACTCCAGACAATTTCTTATTCATGATGGCTTGCGTGGAACCCCAATCTGTTACCTATGCTGCCATGTGGAATGACTGAGCCACCATAAAAAATCATAAATCAAAAAGAAAGCAAAAAAAGTAAGAAAACAAACAAACAAAACAAACAAAAAACCCACTGGACAAGCTACTGTCTTGTCACTAGCACTGAGGACAGAAGCTATATTTCTTACTGATTCAACTTCCTACTCCCTAGGACTCTGTGGTGGGACACTCAGTCTGCTTTCCCGAGCCTATAGTAACTATCAGGAAAGACAGAGAGTCCTGGTTGGAAGGAAAGTGGGAGGTGGATTGACACAAATTGCCAGCTGGCAATCATCAGGAAGGGATGGGGGACAATGGTCTAGACCACAGCTACCTCCTGGGGGCAGCCTGTCTTCGTTGGTCACCTCCAGTTTCCTGTAATGCCCTTCTTACTTACAGACCCAAAGCCTCTTGGTTCCTACAGATTCATGGCTCCCTGGATAGGTAAGTATATTTAACAAGGACTACGGTTCACCTTCTGCTTAGGTTGCCAACAAATGTCCATTTGGCCCAGACAAATACGAGGTGGCCAGCACCACAGTCACTCCACTCAACTCTGAATTGAGCTTCCTTTCTCTTCTTCAGATAAAAACCTCACCCCTTCCTAATGGTAAGGGAGTCCTCCTGCAGCTCAGTTTCTCCCACATCACTTCTCAGTCCTCTATAATGATCTCAGACTAAGTATTTATTGAAGTTCTCCATGAACCAGTGCTGCTCTGTTTCAACCTCGATCTCACAGCTGTGCACCAGGGTTTGGGAAGCCCCCTTCCTGACATGCACTGTCCTTTCCTGCCTTGTC
>NW_022637434.1:0-1143 GCF_010015895.1 Lontra canadensis | reverse complement strand
GGGCACAGTAATTACTGGCTTCCGGTACAAAACAAAGGCCTCCCTAGCCCACTTCCTACCGCAAGGAACGCCGCTTCCCCTAATTCCCATGCTCGTCATCATCGAAACCATCAGTCTATTTATTCAACCTATGGCCCTGGCCGTACGACTAACGGCTAACATCACTGCAGGCCACCTATTAATCCACCTTATCGGAGGGGCCACCCTAGCTCTAATAAGCATCAGCACTACCATGGCAATTATTACTTTTATTATCCTTATACTCCTGACCATCTTAGAATTCGCAGTGGCCCTCATCCAAGCCTATGTATTTACCTTACTAGTTAGCTTATACCTACATGACAACACCTAATGACCCACCAGACACACTCATATCACATGGTCAACCCGAGCCCATGACCCCTAACGGGCGCCCTCTCCGCCCTCCTCATAACATCAGGACTGGTAATGTGATTCCACTTTAACTCATCATCCCTACTGGCCTTAGGTATAATAACAAACGTCCTGACTATATATCAGTGGTGACGAGACATTGTCCGAGAGGGAACATTCCAGGGCCACCACACTCCTACTGTCCAAAAAGGCTTGCGATACGGAATAATCCTCTTCATTACATCTGAAGTCTTCTTTTTTGCAGGTTTTTTCTGAGCCTTCTACCACTCAAGTCTAGCCCCCACCCCCGAATTAGGGGGCTGCTGACCACCCACAGGCATCACTCCCCTAAACCCACTAGAAGTGCCACTACTCAATACCTCGGTCCTACTGGCCTCTGGAGTTTCCATTACCTGAGCCCACCACAGCCTAATAGAGGGGGACCGCAAATACATACTCCAAGCCTTATTTATCACGATCTCCCTAGGTCTGTACTTCACCCTCCTACAAGCTTCAGAGTACTATGAAGCGCCATTTACAATCTCTGACGGAATCTACGGCTCCACATTCTTCATGGCTACCGGATTCCACGGCCTCCACGTCATCATCGGATCTACTTTCCTTATCGTATGCTTCCTACGACAATTGAACTATCACTTCACATCCAGCCACCATTTCGGATTTGAGGCAGCTGCCTGATACTGGCACTTCGTAGATGTTGTATGACTATTCCTGTACGTATCTATCTATTGATGAGGATCTTATTTCTCT
>NW_022637433.1:0-1144 GCF_010015895.1 Lontra canadensis | reverse complement strand
AACTCAATTATCTCAAAACACAAAGTTTTGGCAAACCTAATGATGGCTGATATGCGTAAGATTAGAGTTAAGGAAACACCTGGATTAATGAAAGGGGAAGGCATGAATCTGTGAGGTAGAAAAAAACTGATCTCACTGAATGGAAATAGCATGGAAAGAAATGTCCGGAAAGAAATGTCTTTGCATCATGGAACAGAGCAGGCAATTACCTTGTCTGGATGTCCCTAGATTTCATTTATAGATTACTTGCCTGAGACCAGGCCTAATAGTGAGTAGCTTTTTTCCTACCCTTGGGAAAAGGAAATGGAGAAAAGTGCCCTGCAAGTATAAGCAATCACCTCACCCAAAGTTCCGGGGCTGAGGCTGCCTCTCCTTCCTCAGGTGGTGGTTCGGTTCTGACCTACCAAGATTTTTCAAGCTCCATTTCCTCATTCAGCTCCTCCAGCCCTGGGAACCTAAACAGCATCACCCTATGCTGGGAGGAGGGACAACCCACAAGCAGGGCAGCTGGCCCCATATAGTTCTCTGCCTCCCTATCTTCGACCCCAGAAGAATCCAGGTTTCCACTGCTGATCTGAGAGAGAAAAAGTGGCCCATCAGTCAACCAGGCAAAGGCACGTACATACAACCTCAGAGAATGTTCTGTCTGTTCTTTAATTCAGGTTCAGGCAATGCAATCCAATGCATATGGGTTCCAAGTTAAGGAAGCTCCTTTCTATTTTTTAACCTTAAGGAGTGCCAGGCTCAAGGAATGGAATAGAAAGCAGTGGGAAGAGGATCAGATAAAATGGCCACAGTATAAATTACCAGGATATGTTTTTCAACAGGGGAATGGATGGATTGGAAATAAAGTGTTAAGACATCTTGGAAAATAAAAGTCATATGTCAAAAAGGTGACATTAGCAAGACAACAGACCAGGAGGTCCAAGCCCTCATCCCCTAGAAAAACAAAAATTTAATGGTGGTTTTTTTTAAAGGGGTTGACATTAAGTTGTTATCAACTTTAAATAGATGCTTTTAATACAAGATATTTTATGCAAGCTGAAGTATAACAACAAAGAAAATCTATAGCAGATACCAAACAGAAGAAGAAGAAAAAGAAGAAGAAGAAGAAGAAGAAGAAGAAGAAGAAGAAGAAGAAGAA
>NW_022637432.1:0-1144 GCF_010015895.1 Lontra canadensis | reverse complement strand
AACTCAATTATCTCAAAACACAAAGTTTTGGCAAACCTAATGATGGCTGATATGCGTAAGATTAGAGTTAAGGAAACACCTGGATTAATGAAAGGGGAAGGCATGAATCTGTGAGGTAGAAAAAAACTGATCTCACTGAATGGAAATAGCATGGAAAGAAATGTCCGGAAAGAAATGTCTTTGCATCATGGAACAGAGCAGGCAATTACCTTGTCTGGATGTCCCTAGATTTCATTTATAGATTACTTGCCTGAGACCAGGCCTAATAGTGAGTAGCTTTTTTCCTACCCTTGGGAAAAGGAAATGGAGAAAAGTGCCCTGCAAGTATAAGCAATCACCTCACCCAAAGTTCCGGGGCTGAGGCTGCCTCTCCTTCCTCAGGTGGTGGTTCGGTTCTGACCTACCAAGATTTTTCAAGCTCCATTTCCTCATTCAGCTCCTCCAGCCCTGGGAACCTAAACAGCATCACCCTATGCTGGGAGGAGGGACAACCCACAAGCAGGGCAGCTGGCCCCATATAGTTCTCTGCCTCCCTATCTTCGACCCCAGAAGAATCCAGGTTTCCACTGCTGATCTGAGAGAGAAAAAGTGGCCCATCAGTCAACCAGGCAAAGGCACGTACATACAACCTCAGAGAATGTTCTGTCTGTTCTTTAATTCAGGTTCAGGCAATGCAATCCAATGCATATGGGTTCCAAGTTAAGGAAGCTCCTTTCTATTTTTTAACCTTAAGGAGTGCCAGGCTCAAGGAATGGAATAGAAAGCAGTGGGAAGAGGATCAGATAAAATGGCCACAGTATAAATTACCAGGATATGTTTTTCAACAGGGGAATGGATGGATTGGAAATAAAGTGTTAAGACATCTTGGAAAATAAAAGTCATATGTCAAAAAGGTGACATTAGCAAGACAACAGACCAGGAGGTCCAAGCCCTCATCCCCTAGAAAAACAAAAATTTAATGGTGGTTTTTTTTAAAGGGGTTGACATTAAGTTGTTATCAACTTTAAATAGATGCTTTTAATACAAGATATTTTATGCAAGCTGAAGTATAACAACAAAGAAAATCTATAGCAGATACCAAACAGAAGAAGAAGAAAAAGAAGAAGAAGAAGAAGAAGAAGAAGAAGAAGAAGAAGAAGAAGAA
>NW_022637431.1:0-1145 GCF_010015895.1 Lontra canadensis | reverse complement strand
GACTCCAGGCACAGACTGGGAAGGACAGCGCCAGTTTTCTCAAATCACGGCTAAAACCACAAGTCAAACACGTCCTGCCCCCAAGCGCCGAGCTAAGCCCCCCACGCCCCCTCCTATCCCGTTGGCTCCCGGCAAGTCTTCGAGGTACCAGGGACCCCCGTGAGCCTTGGGGGCCTTGCCTACGGACACTTACCTGTTTCCCATAAAAACAAGGCGCCATCACTCACAGGGCAAGACTATCATTTTGTTATACGCTGGGGAAGAACAGAACCTCAAAGAACAAAGACGTGTTTTCACAGTAAAGGAGGGACAAATCTAGAACTTGCCCGAGCTTCGGGTGTGAACACGCTTACATGAACGGAAGGTCCAGATAATAATAGTAAAAGCCCTCAAGCAGGCCAACGTGCAGCCTCGGCATGTTCCAGATGCATCCGTCATGATCCTGCCTTTCTGGAGAAGGTTTTGCTTGTTGGAAAAGGTACCAAGGGCATGCTTTTTATCTGAGTTGGGGAAGGCTGGAACTTAATTGCTTTTGAACAAAGATAATTACAAACCTCTAAATGTGGAACCACTGAAACATTATTAAGAGGAGATGGGCAGAGAAGTCCACCGGTTAAGAGAGAACATGAAAAAAAAAAACAAAACCCACATGCAGAAATGACAAGGAGATGAGGAGTTGCTGGCTCATGTCCCTGCCCTGGTCTGGCTGACCATCACCCGGCAGAGGCCTACACCCCCCTAGTGCCCTCCAGAGGCTCCTTGTGTGGCTCCTCCCCTGAGAGACAGCTACTCAGAGAGGCAGGGGTCACCTTGGCCTTGACAGACGAGGACAGGGAAGCCAGTGACAGTGAGGTGCCTGCCCACCATGCCCAGACTCTCAGGACAGAGAGCACTGGCTCTTTTTGTAGACTGAGGCACATCCCGGGCTCTGCAGGGGTGAGACCACACAGCTCCCAACTAGTCACACACACAGAGTCTGGTTGGGGACCCCTGGGACACACAGAACCCTCAGGGTTCAGGAGCCTGAACTGTGAGCACATAGAATTGTACGGCTGTACCCGAAGTACTGGGCTGGGGGTGACCAGTGGAAAGGAGTCAGGAACATATTTTGCTTCCTTCCCCAAACACCCTTGTCCCCTAGACCC